>NW_009259719.1:799250-814750 GCF_000687185.1 Egretta garzetta
GGTTTTAATTTAAAATCTAAGGACTGGGTTTGTCATTTTCTTTTGTGTTTTGCCTCCTCCTCCCCCCCCATTTCTTCTTCAAGGAATGAATTGTCCAAAGCCAAAGGGGAATTTTCCTCTAGGTGTCTCTGTCCCCATTTTTATTCTCACTTTTTTCTCATGCACACATGCATGCATGCAAACACATGAGCACACGGGCGCACACATGCACACACTCACACTCACACTCTTCTCTGGCCTTCCCAGTCCAGCATCACCTTTCCATTACCATAGTGGTCTCCCACATCCCAGCCCAGTGCTCCTCGAAGCACTTTATAACTCAAACCTGCCCCAGCACCCTTCTCCGTCCCCCAGTGCAGTGCGGCCACCTCATCTGGGAAGCACCAGCACACACAGGAGTGGCACATGGTGGCAGGGGACAAGGAGCCAGCGCTGCCAGTCAGCCCAGCAGGGCCACAGGCAGGACACCGTGGACGATGTGATTTCACCTGGGCAGAGACCCGCACCCGTGCTGTACATATGGCTGTGCAAAGCAGTTACCACCTGCTCTGAAAAAACAGGAGGTGTGGAGCCTGGATTTATTGGATTTGACCAGAAATTCAGAGAAATGCACACACATGGGCACTGAGTGCTCTGCTGCTGTAGTTCGGGAGAAAGCACTGTGTCTCGATCAGCCCATGCCAGCTGCAAACCTGCTCCTCTCTCTCTTTAGAGTATTTTGCAACCGAGAGCACGTGGAAGGAGAGGAAGAAAAAAAGTCCTCCAGGCTTTGCCAGGGAGAAATGCATGGTCACAGTAACACCCCACTGCCTTTCCCAGCAATGGGGGATGGCAGGGGAAGCTGGAGGAGAACGGAGGAAGACAAGGCGAAAAGAAAAGGTGGGAGCAATTTTAAACGAAAGGAAAAAATTACATTAAATTATTGCTTTATTTCTGGTTCTATGCAAGTCTCTGACACACCCCACCCTGCCCCCCAAGATGCCATGGCTGCCCCCAACAGCCCAGTATGGAGGAGAAAGACCTGAAGGGATCCTGCCCAAAAAAGGAGCCTTCCTAGGACTTGGATCTACAGAGGAGTCTCTTAATTAAAAGAAAGTCCCCGGCCAAGGCAAGTCCTCCTCCCCAGCAGTGTCCAGTCCCACCAACATCCCCTGTAGATGTTGAAGGGTGGGAGGGAAAGGAAAGGAAAAGCTCCAGTCCCAGTGTTCTGAGAGGTGTCCTCCCTCCAGACCATGCATGAACAAGGCATCAGATGTGGAGCAGACCACAGCAGAGAGGGCACAGGGGAGAAGTCAACCAAGAGATGAGCACAGGGTAGGAGGAGAGGAATTGTGGCAAGATGAGTTACCCAGCTCTTCCTCACCTCTTCCCCCAGCCCCTGCCTCATCGGATGCGGAGGTACGAGGGGATGGAGTAATTGAAGAGCAAGTAGTCCATTTTGTATAAATTAAAGAGTCTCCTTTGGTAGAAAGGGCTAATGTCCTGGAAGAACTGGGCCGTCATGTCATCTGTCGTCCTGGTGGTCTTGGATGAAGATGGGAACTTGACGCTCGTGTCGGCCCCAACCAGCTGGAGGATGTAATTGGCATCTTCAGCCAAGGTCTCATACTTGCCCACCACGTCGTAGTGGACGATGCAGGGGTGGCAGAGCGAGTGTACCCGCTCCCAGTGCTCGTTGAAGGGCTCCTCCCGCTGTGTCCGTGGATCCAGCAGGTAGTAGACGAACTCCTCAAAGCGCACGTCATCCCCACGCTCCAGGGCCTTGTCGCTAGGCTCCTGCCGGTGCCGCCGGATGATCTTGGTCCCGTAGCGTTTGTGGAAGGCTGTGTTGTAGCTGCGGGTGAACTTGTTGCGGTACGCCGAGACCAGGCGCTCAAAGGGCTCCCGCACGAAGATGAACTTGAGGTAGCTGCGCAGGCGGTGGTTGATCTCAGGGATGCTGTACTCAGAGAGGGTGCGCAGGTTGGATGAGACATGGGCCTCATTGGCAGGGATTTCCAGTGGGTCCCGGTACTTGCCTTGCCCCGTCAGGACCATCATCACCCGCTTCCAGTTAGTGCAGGCCACTTTGGGCACGTAGCAGTAGAGCAGCCCATGTGTGTCATCCACCACCAAGTGCCGCAAGTCATCCGGCCGCAGGAGACGCCGCTTGCGGGTGTAACGGTTGCAGATGTTGCTCAACAGCTCTCGTCTCTGCTGGTGAACCACCTGCAGCGATGACTGCTCAAACTGGGGAGGAAAAAAAAAAAGGAGATTGTCACCAGCTTGTCCAATCTGATCGTGGCCTACACACAACACTTGACCCCCAACTGTCCCCATTCCCTCCCCTTTCTGGGGTTTGGCAGTCACCCATGTGGGATTTTTGGGGACAGTGTTGACTGTGAACACAACTTAATTTGGACCTGCTGGGGCAAAACACAGAACAAAATGTGATGAGGAGAGGGCTAAGTCAAGTCAAAGGGGATGAGGGAAGAAAAGGAGGTGCGGAGAGGGTCAACAACCAAACTTTTCTTGCCCCACCCCCACACATACTGGGCTAAAGCTCTCCCTTACACCAGTCCAGAGGGGGATACATGGCCTGACTCCTCTAGGGGCAAAGCATGCAGCCCCTTTGCTAGTGCAGGGCCCCACACATCTCCCGGCTGCGATAGAGCATTGCCGCGTCGCGCTGATGACTACACCTGCAGGCTCGCTGCGAACACCGCAGCCAAGAGGCAGAAACGTGGCCCACGAGTGCGGGCATGTACGATGAAAATGGCACGGGTGTGCTGCCAAGCAAGGGCAAAGGGAGATGGGTGGAGGAAAATGGTCTTTAATGCTGACGGTCAAACCCTGGGGAGCAGATGGGAGCTGGAGGAGAGGTGCGGTCGCAGGGCATGATGGAGAGGAATGAAGCATGACTGGACATGGTGGGGTGGCCCTTCCCAAGGGCTTTGGGTTTCTCTTCCTGAGGGAATTTTTCCACAGAGGCCAGGCCAATGCTTCAGCTCAGGTCACAGTCTCCTCTGTCCACAGGGAGATCCTTTTTCTTTATCCCTTTTGATCCTTGTGTCAAGGCCTGGCAGCTGCTGCACTGGCTTCCCAGGACCCCAGAGCCCCCCAACCCCTGCCCCAGCTGAACCCGCCCCTCCAGATTTGGGGGAGTGACCTTTCCTGTCATGGTTTTCATCAGAAATCCCCAAACGTAATTAAAACATCTGGGGAAAGAAACCATTTCCAGGAACTCAGAAGGGGAAGGTCCCCTCCTCCTCCTGCCCCCGCTCCCGCCCCATTTTGCTCACGAGGGTTGAGAGGTTTTGCATTCAGTCCCGAGGTCATCACTGGGAACCTCCAACAGCCTCGTCTGGGCCACGACTGCTAATGGCTTCACTGCCCATGTGCTAACCTGGGGCAGCTCTGACCCCGTGGAGCCGTTGCTATAACACAATGCAATGACCCCCATGTCACAACACAACGGTGGCTTCCACTTTGGGGTTGTGAAGACAGTCCTGCTGGTGTCACAGGGTGCAGTGGCAAATGTCTCTGCAGCCTGCAGAGACTTGGCAACCTCAAGACGAAGGGCAAGGGCAGGCCACCCCCTTGGTCCCTACATCCTTGCTGCTGACAGCCGTCATCACTTACGCATGCCAAAGAACACTCTTTGCCAAGCTTCAGGTGCACCCTCACCTCTTCCTGGCACTCTGTAAGGATTTTTGGGAGGCACCAGAGCCTGGGAGAAGCAGCGTTGCAGAGACAGAGCTTTGTAAAGCTCCTGCCAGGAGTTGGGATCCTGAGACAAAGTGCCCATCCCCTGGATGATCCAGCAGACCATTACCTTCAGAGGGGCAATAACGTCTGGGCAAAAAGCTCCTCCTGCAAGGCATGAACCACACTCAGACCCTTTTGGATCTCATTTCCACAAAAGAAATAACCTTGTCCAGGTCACCTTGGTGACCACTTTTCTCCAGGTACCTGCATGGACAGTAACCTGAGACAGGGGCAGGAGCAAGCATCCCATCCCTCCTCCTTCCAAGAGGGAGATAATAAGGGAAAATGCTCGGATGGAGGAAATGCAGGTCAACAGGCTCTTAACTGCCACCAAGAGATGACTTTGACACTGTTGGCTACTTGGATATGAAGAAGATATAGCACCTAGGGAGATAATAATCATAGCTGAAGAGGCATTCTCATGGTACACCTCCTTGTGACACAGTCAAACCTTTCAGCAGAAATTTCTTTTGTTTGGAGGCTCCCCACCACCTTTTAAAATTGGAAACCCTTTTTGCAAGTGCTTAAAAAAAAAAAAGAAAAAAGAGGCATTTTAAGAATGTGATTTTTTTTCAGACGATTTACCCTGCACTTGCATAATGCAAAACTATTGGACCAGACAGACAGACAGACACTGTCTGCAGGCATGGCAACAAATAAATGTGACTACTTTTCAACAGCCGCCCACTGGAATAAGTGCATGTCTTGCAGTTATTTCAGAGCAAAATTGCTCCCCTTCATTTCCTTCTCTTTAAAATCCAGAGAAATTAAGTATCACTTTTAAGGAAATAGCACCACGACATTCCAGCAGTGTTAGGGTTTGCTGGCATTGTGGCCAAGGATTTGCCATTTGCCATTCTTCCTAGAGCAAAGGTAATTTGGCTGCTTATAGACACAAAAGCATCAACCTAGGCAGTAACACAAAGTGTCATGTATGGAAAGGAGGTCTGGCTCCGGCTGCAGTGGGCGCTGCCGATGGGCAGTGGGGAGGCAGCGGGGACGGCGGCCAGCTGCAGGGACCACACGCTGCAGGGACCACCAGCTGCAGGCACCCCCAGCTGCAGGGACTACCCACTGCAAGCACCACCAGCGGCAGGCACCACCAGCTGCAGGGACTACCCACTGCAAGCACCACCAGCGGCAGGCACCACCAGCTGCAGGGACTACCCACTGCAAGCACCACCAGCGGCAGGCACCACCAGCTGCAGGGACTACCCACTGCAAGCACCACCAGCGGCAGGCACCACCAGCTGCAGGGACTACCCACTGCAAGCACCACCAGCGGCAGGCACCACCAGCTGCAGGGACTACCCACTGCAAGCACCACCAGCGGCAGGCACCACCAGCTGCAGGGACTACCCACTGCAAGCACCACCAGCTGCAGGCACCACCCGCTGCAGGGACTACCCGCTGCAAGCACCACCAGCCGCAGGCACCACCAGCTGCAGGCACCACCAGCTGCAGGGACCACCAGCGTTGCCCGCTGCTTCTTGGGGGCTGCAGAAGATGACTGTGCACCGCCCCGTGGATGTGGGGAGATGCAGGGCACATTTAGTGGCTAGGGCACGTGGCCATGGCCCAGCCCGTTGCACCAGTTGGAGGGTGGTTTCCTGCAGGACATCCTGCAGGGAAGTTGCGGGCGAGGATCCCTCTGCAAAGGCAAGTCTGGCTGCATGGGGGTGAAACTGCCTGCCCAGGGGGGTAATGGAGTAGAAGGAAACAAGCCCATCTTTTGCAGCTTCAATCACAAACCCCCAAGCTCCCATTGAGCTGCTAAAGGGTAAGCGGGACACTTCCCCCGATGCTGGGTCACTGATGCCGGCTGGGCTGCACGCACCGGGGGCTGGCGAGGGTGAGTGCTCCTTGCCTCAAGCAGCGACCATGGCTTGTCCTGCAGTAGACCCTTGCATGGACAGAGACCCACTACGTCCACCTGTAGGGGAGCACAGGCTGTGCCTGGCTGCCCCCTTCTCAGCAGGTGTAGCTGGCTCAGCTCAGGGTGATGGCGAGGACAGAGATGTCCCAGGATTATGAACCCCTCATGGCTGGGTCCAGCTGTGTGTGTATATATATATGCATATATGTATGTGTGTATGTATATATATATATATCTAGCACCCAGCTTAGAAGCATCTATCAATTACTAGCTCAGAGAGTGCAGCAATGATGCTCTTGCTCTGCTATGATGGCCCAGGGTTGGCTTTGAAATCCTTGGATAGCAAAATATCCTGGGGTTGCCCAGCTAAGGCTTAGCCCACTGGTAATGAAACCATTTGCCTGAGCACCAGCAAGGGCCATAGGCAGGTTTTATTATCAACAATTACTCCCCAAAGCAGTGCGGTCTTTTCTTATAGACACACCCAGAGGCTCAGGCGTGGGGACCTCGGGGGTGGCTGGAGACAGCACAGCGCCCCGCACACCAGAGGGGTGGAGGAAAGGGTCAACCCCCAGTGCCCCACTCCATCTTCACCCCCCCATCTCCCTCTCCCTGTCCCCTTACCTGGTCACTCTCGTACAGGGCCTGGAGTGGGCTGCGACCAGCCTTCCCCTGCCAGGTAGATCTCATAACCCCATCTTCGGCAGCTGGAAAAGGAGCAAGAAAAATCAGAGGGGTTGGGAGGGGCTGCTTCCATCACCCTCTGGAGGTGCCCAAGTTGGATGCGGCAATGTCTCCCATGAAGAGATAAATCTGTTTAGCTCTGGGAGAAGATGCTGAAGCAATGCTTCACCCTCCCTCCTACTTTTTAACAAAACCTGCAGTTACAGTTCAAAAGGTCCAGACTTGACTTAACCTTTAAACAAATAGAAGAGCATAAAGATAACGTCTTGTTACAATTTCAACAGCAACTGGGAACAGTTTGATCCGTGTGCACTTGGGAATTGCCACTGTGTGCAGGCTGCATTGGCGAGGGAATGACCCAGGAGGCGACAGGACCCTGACCAGCATCACCACGGCCCCATGCGGGGAGAGGCATCTGTGCTCGGCAGAGGTAAGGGGCAGACCCAAAACCTGCAGCTTTGTGCTGAGCCCCCATGGACTCTGAGTCCGCATTTCCAGGCTCAGAGACACGGTCATTAACAGACAAACTGGTCAGATGCTTCATCTGGCTGATAAGTGGTTTTAAGTTCTTATTTGCTAAATTTTTTTTTCCTTCTAAACCAACAGCATCTCCTTGTGTCTTTGAAGCTGAAGACAGCCACCCAAGCAGTTCTCGCCCCTTCCCTGCCATGCAGATTGGCTGGTTTGATTCCAGTCTATTTGCAGCAGCACCAAACCCAATCCAGCTGGCCACGAATGCGGTGCCAGACACCCAGTCGGTGATAAGATGCTCAAGGTCCCATGCTATTATGTAGAGATGCAAGCACCTTCCAGGCTATGAAACATCTGCCCCAGCTGCCGTCCCTCAGCCCCAGGGACCTGTTTCCAGCACAGTGTGGGCAGAACCACGTGGTTATCCCTGGATATCCCAAACCTAATGCATGGAGCCAGCCACGACAGGGCCACAGGCTCTTGCTTGCAGTAACACCTCCAAGCAGCTGTCCCACCTCTCACCCCTCCTCTGCTTCTTGTATCTGACCCTCTCCGTTGGCAGAGGATGCCACGGCAGTTTTCATATGAGAAGAAGGTTTCCAACCATGGGGGTTATGGAGCCCTGGAGTTGGCTTCCACGGAAGAAATCACACTGTGAGTTTTAAAATGGAAGGTGGTGTTTTCTTCTGAAGGGGATGATAGGACACATTGTTTGGGAGATCATGGCCTGGGAGGGTCTTCCAGACCTCCAAGTTCCTGCTCCTACAGGGAACTTCTAAAATCTCAGACAGATGCATGTGGCAGAGGGAAAAGCATCTCTCACAAACCATTTCTGGCAACATGGAGGTTTCTAACACAGAGGCTTTTTGCATGACAGTTTGGGGCTCTGGATGTTTTTGTTCACTGACCATCACCAAACAAAACCAAATTTGTTATGCCGGCCCCAGATGGCATCTTTTTAACCAAAATAACCTGAAGGAAAAATCCAAATCCCATCTTCATTTTCATGTGCTTATATTTTGCTTCAGTGAAAACTGCTCCAAGGCACAAAGTCACTGGGGTCTAAACTAAACATTATTCATTCCTGGAGCTGTAATTAGGGTGAAATGACTGCCTGACCTCACCCGATTTCATCAGCAGTGCATGCACACGCGTGCCTTCGTGGGAAATGACACTTCCTGCAGCACTGGATTGATCGTGGTGTGACTCAACGGGGAGGTACGGTGGCTTCCTCAATCCCCTGCATCAGTTACCCCACAGGAGGGTGAAATGGCATCTGTGCTAACAAGAGATAAGTGGAAGATCCAGCGTACACAGCGCTGGGCTGAGATGCTCATCCCAGAGGAGCCCTGTTTCACATTTCCAGGCTCAGCCCTCTGCAAATGACAGGGAATGAGATCGACCTTGAAAACACGACTTACTGCAGCTCAAATCTGCAAGCAGAGAGCATTAAACTCCAGTCCCTTCCCTGGCTGGGGCTGATAAACTCCTGTTCGATTTGGGAGCGTGACCCCGCTGTGGGCTGTCTGCAAGCGCCCTGCACCGCAGCAGACACTTGTCCTGTATTTAGTAAAAGCAATGTGGAGGCGTTTGTTATTGAGATGAACACATGTATCAACCAGAACCTTTCTTACGTGGGACATAAGCAAACCCCAGGTGGTTCAGGCTAACCTGAAGCTGCTAGAAATGCAAATTGCTCATGCTGGTGCAGCACAGGGGTGCATGGAAAGGCCGTCCCAGGGAAAGGCTTCAGCACCCGGTGCAGGGTCAGGTCATGGCCTGGGAGGAGCGGGCTGGCTCGGCAGGAGGCTCTTTAGGGTGAACAATAAGCAAATCTGCAGTAAAGCGGGGAGCGAGCAGAGGTCAGGCAGGTCAGATCCGTGCTCTGACCCCTCTGGGCTGCGCCTTTTGGTAGGGGAACAAGCCTGGCCAGGGGCTGCTGCATCTCACATGGCTCTTGCCAACAGCCCCAGCAGAAACATTGCAAAATGGATTTCCTCCAGCCTTTCCCCAGCGCGAGATCTGGCAGAGAACAAGGAATCTTCTCCGGATAGCAGCAAACCCCCTGGGATCCCTGCTATGCCCATGCTGTACAGGGTTCCAGAAAAAAAGGGGGAAGAGAAAAAAACAAGGAAAAAAAAGCTGCCAGGCTGCTCCCGTGCGGCTGGAGGAGCTCGGTAGCGCTGAGCTGGCAGGGGGAAGACGCCAGTGCTCCACACTCACTGCACCTTGACAGCTTTTGCTCGCCAAAGCGATGACACCATCCCCTGCCCGGGATGCTGGCCAAACCCTTCAGAGCAAATGTCTGGCCCAGTGGCAGGTTTTTACAAGGCTCCAGCTCCAGGAAGTCTCCCCCCCTCAGAAACTGTCTGCTCATGCTACACACAGCATCCCAAGGAGAAACGCAAATGGGCTTCTGGCTGGGCCACGATGATGACTTTTGAAGACGGTGTTAAGCCCTGCGGCGGGGCAGAGACGCAGCTCTGTGAGCGTGTGGGGCTCAGCACAGCGCTGTGCCGGCGCCGGTGCCCGCGGAGGGCAACAGTCCATCTGCGTGCCCCGTGGGACCAAAGCGCCCACCCTCTGCTGGGCTGGGGTCAGTGTGGCTGCAAATGCCCGCGGCAGGCAGCGTGCGTGCGAATGGAGACAAGTCCGGGCCGTCGGTGCCCAAAGCATCCCCGAGAGATCTGGGATCACCCGGCAGAGCAACATTGGCCGTCACAGCGGGAGGCAGGCCGGGGCTGCTGCAACCTGCCTGAGCTAGCAGGAGGCTGTAGACAGTGATTTAATGGAGTCCAGCCCCTCTAAGACCAAGCTTTGCCACCGAACACAGCTCTGCCCCATGACCCCAAGCTGTGGTCATCCCCTGTTCGCCATCCCTCAGCCCCAGCACCTGCAACATCTCTGCTGATGCACTCCTCTCCCAGTCCCCCGCTGTTGCCAGACCCCGGGTCCTCATCATGCAGCTCCATGAACACAGCTCAGCCCAAATTTGAACACAAACCCCCTTTCCCCCAGCTGTTCCATCCCAACCACCTCATCACACAATCCCACAGCATGCTCCCATCCCAGGTGTCTCTCCTCATCCCGTCCCCGAACTGCTGTCCCCATCCTGTTGTCACCTTCACCACCTACCCCATGCAGGCAATGGCCCACCTTAGAAAGGCTGAGCTCAAGGGGCTCCACAGCTGGCTGAACTGCACAGCTGGAGAGGAAACCACACGTGGAGGGGGAGCCAGGGAAAGGCTCAATTCTTGATCTGAGCCTGTTTCTCCCATCAGACCTGGGATACAGCCGGGACTGTGAGCAGGAGGAGGGAGGAAGGGGGCAGAAGAGCAATGGCATTTACACATCCCTCTTCTTCCACTCGTTCATGCTGAGAGCGAGTCAATCACCCCATCCCCTGTACCACTGGCTTACCCATCCCTGGGATGCTCCTGGGACTCCAGAAGTTTGGGAATGCCAAGGAATACTGAAATATGTGACAGCATTGAGGAGGGAGCACCATCAGAGTAAATTAATGGTTCGTGCTGCATTTTGGCACCATGGCCCTGAGTATAGCAGGATCTTCCATCATGGGGGAGCTGCCAAGATCTTCAGCATCCTGGCTTTCCTCCTGACTCTGTTGCTTGTTACTGAGGTTCCCGGATTCCACCACACACAGTGGTAATCCTCCGAAATTTAGCATCGCCACAATTGCATCCGAAAGCAGGGATGTCACTTAGCCAAGGTATATCGAGTTTCTAAAGGGGAGAGAAGATCAACCCTTGGCAACTGCTGGATCACCATTTGGGTAACAAGCATCAAGACAGTATATGCCCAAATCCAAAATGTTTTTCACTGAGATGGGCAGAAGGAAATACCACGTTTGTCCTTTGAATCTTCAAAGGAGGAGGTAAGGGAATAGGTGTGATGCAGAGGAAGAGACTAAAAACTCCATGCTAAGGCAGATTGACCAGAAATCACTGAATGAGATGAGCCAGAAAGTGAGCTCAGGCACATTTTGGAGTCTCCTGTGCTACAAGGGATTTCATTCTTTCCTTGGGAGCTTAAAAAGGCAACGTGCTCCCTCCCTCCTTTCACCCGACAGCCCAGATTTGAGCTCTGTCCCATCGAAACCGAAGCGATCCCCTTGCAGCGGCGTGACATCAATGCCGCAGCAGGAGCCGAGGTTTCAATGACTTGCCAGCTCTCTTTGGAAAAGGGAATAGATTTTAAAGCTGTGACTATTTAGGTGTACTAGCTGACTGCGAAGACAGCCAGACATGTGTGAGGTGAGGGAAAGACTGGATCGTGCCCATCCCAGACTTCTGGAAGCACCAGTGAAAGAATTTGCTGCTTTGGCTGCAGAGACTCTTAATTACGAAGGGAGGATCTCTGTGACCGCAACAGCAAATCCAGCGCCTGAACTGAAGAGTTTGGCTAGGGGACAGGATTCAGGCAGCAACAAGCCTGCTAGGCTGACATCAGCATTACCAAGGCTCTAGAAAACAGTCTGAAGGAAAGAAAGCAATTAAAAGATGTGGGTGCAACTGGATAGGGGATTAAAATCAACACGACATTTACTAAGCGCAGCTTACATCCATGCAACCTGACCTGTCAATGAAATAAGCCATTTCTGTAGATCAAACATATGTGGTAGATCTTCACCCAGATATATGTAACACATGATATATGACATACCACAAGAAATAAGTACTTCAAAGAGAGAAGGTGAAGTTTAAAAGGTGAACTGTAAGGGGTGTCCCTTAGAAGCAACTGGAAAGCAGGCAGCGTTTAAATGGGAAATACTTGGCAGAAGGCAGATTTCTAGTAAAGTATCTCTAAGATTGGCTTTGGGATCAACACTTCAGGAATGAATGCCATAAAAATAGAAGGATGCCGATGACGGACAAAGTGTTGAGAAAGGCTGCCATGGCAGGGAGAGGCTGAAACACCAAACAGGGAAACTAAAGCTTCGTCCTGGACCAGGGGAGTGGAAATGCAATGGAATTTAATTTTACAATGTTGGAATTCAGCAGTTTCTGCTACTTTGCTGCTGGAAGTGGCAGGAGGTCCCAGATGCATTAGTTCTGGGCTATCGCTGCCAGTGTGACAGTCATTAAAAAGGCAGATGAAGTCCTGAAACATATTAGGTGAGGTATTTGCCACAGCAGCAAAAAAAAAAAAAGCATGAATACTCTTATCCATAGCATTGGCAACCCTCACCTGCAGCACTGACAGCTCTGCTCCCCTGGGAGCGAGGCAGATCCAGAGCTGCTGAGAAGGGCTGCCAGGAGACTGGGCGATCCCAGGACTTGCTGCCCCACGGGAGGCTGCTAGGGCTGAGCCGGGATGGGATTGTCCCTGCAGGGGCCAGCAGAGGGACTGGGGGTGTTTCACATGCAGGACATCTTCATGCCCAGTTGCTCAGGTGCCAAATAGGAAGAGGAGTGCTACTGGACCTTGTGCTCGCAAATAAAGAAGAACTAGTTGAGGATGTGAAGGTAGGGGGCAGACTTGGCTGCAGTGACCATGAGATGGTCGAGTTCCGGATTCTGAGAGGGGGATGCAGAACAACAAGCAGGACTACCACATTGGACTTCAGGAGAGCTAACTTTGGCCTCTTCAGGGACCTGCTTGGAAGAATTCCGTGGGCTATGGCTCTTGAAGGTAGGGGAGTCCAGGAGAGCTGGCTGCTGTTTAAGCAGCTCTTCCTCCGTGCTCAGGATCGGTGCATCCCTGTGAGCAGGAAATCAAGTAAACGAGGTAAGAGGCCTGCATGGATGAACAAGGAGCTTCTAGTGAAACTCAAAGAAAAGGCGATCCCAGGACTTGCTGCCCCACGGGAGGCTGCTAGGGCTGAGCCGGGATGGGATTGTCCCTGCAGGGGCCAGCAGAGAGGGACTGGGGGTGTTTCACATGCAGGACATCTTCATGCCCAGTTGCTCAGGTGCCAAATAGGAAGAGGTTTGGAAACTCCGCACCAGTGGGAGTCTGGCTGAGATGCATCAGGAGGAACCCCAGCTCCTTTTGGGCTGGAGACTGGCGTTTTCAGGCATTTTCCAGGATGGACCCTGGGGCCACAAGGAGCCAAAAGCTTCAGTCGTGGTCTCCAATACAAAACACTGGAGAGGGTTAAAACCTAGAGATTCAGTGGCCTCCAGCCACGGGAAGGGAAGAGCGAGTACGCTGCAGCTCAGCGGCCCCAAGGGGCCCTGATCCTGACCCCACTGCTGCCTCCCTGCTGCCGTCTCACAGCCCCAGCTTCGCTTCCTGTTGTGTCTGTGCAAAACCTAAAAAAAGAGAAAAAAAATAATTGTGGCGCCTGGCCACGCGAAATGATCAGTCTGAGCGTTAATTACAGCCTGCAGCTCCCAGCGGGTGAGCGGGACAGGGGCTCGTCTGCACCGCGGGAAGAGCCAGCTCTCAGGGCAGCCCCTCTTGGCGGTATCTCTCTGAGTGATGCTCGCTCTCAGACAAAAAAACCCCTCCGAACTTGAGGGGGAAGGGGGTGTGAATCCATCACACACTTGATGGATTTGTGATGGATTCTGGATTTGAAGATAGGAATCACGACTGCCTGGCACACACGGCTCAGGCACAGCTGTGCAGCTGAACTGTATTTACAGGACAGAGAAGAGTTTATGGTGGGAAACAAACACGAACAATATTACCACTTTGTATCGAAAGAGGAAACAACACCCCGAGCTTTAAAGTGTAAAGGGATCAGCACTTGCTTAAATTACGTCACTGGAAGAGCCAGAAATTAGGACCTGGATCTCCTTGTGGGCACAGCAATGTGCTTTTCCAGACGTTGCTGGTTTTCACGCTTCTCTGGCACCCGTCGTGGGCAATGAACGAGTGCTACGATCGTACCAGTGATGGCTCACTCGTCCCTGACTGTAGAAACGCAGCCCTGCTTCGTGAAGACAGGCTCCATGCTATTAAAATAACTGCACCCAGGAGACGTGGAGAAGGATCCTGCCATCTAATTTAAGAAAGGATATTGAGACTGCGTTATTCAAAGCCAAATCCTAGCTGCAGCTGCTGAATCTGTCCAATTTTCGATTTTAACATCCAAGAGGGGAAAAAAAAAAAAAAAAAGAGAGAATAAAAGAAAGCGGTTGACAGCAGCAGTGATAGACCCAGGCAGTTCCTGCAGCCTGAGCTCAGTTTTCCCTCCCGGTTTGATAGCAAAGCCTGGGACATGCTGCCTGGCTGGCAGCTGATGTGACGATGGTCCAGGGCACAGAGGCCAAGCAATCACATGGGGAAGCAGCCGTCGAGTGCCTGGGCAGTGGCCTGGGGTCTGCACAAAGAGCTGCCCTGCCTGGGAGGATCAGAGCTATGGGGCCAAACAGCGCTGGCCTCAAGGAAGCAAAGTTAAAGTCCTGGGAATTCTGGCTTTTATGCTTGGGCTTGTACTGGTAGAGAACACATTTGCTTTATTTGCACCTAAGCACAACGGTGGATTGTTATTTTGTTGGGGTTTTTTTTTTCAAAGATACTTTTCAAGATGAGGGTGATGTGGGATCCCAAATACCAAAATCCCCCACCAAACTCCAAACCGAAGAACTTAACACTGCTGGAGGTACTGACCTCTGTTGGATGGAGAAGAGGACCAAATTAGTGACCATTTGCTTTCTCACTGTAAAAAAGTGTGGCAATTCTTGTGCTCATGTCCTTATGCATCTTCAGAGCTAAGGGAGCACCTCTGGGAATGAAAACCAAAACCCATTCCTATTTTTATTTTTACAGGAAGGTTTTGATTTGGGAATGCAAATTTTTGGCTTCAGCAAAGAGGCAAATCCAATCTACTTAGATTCCTGTAACTGCTCACTTTTACTGCATCTAAAAAGCCAGGCTGAATTTAAAAGCTAGAGAAGAAAGAAAAACAAATCTAAGACAGCCACATCCTTGAATTTGCTTAGATGCATCCTTCAGCTTTGTGCATTCAGACACAACTACCTTCGTGGGGGTGCTGCAAGTGATATGAGAATCAAGAGGTGTAACCAGCTGGGCTTTGCCCATGGATTTGCTCCCAGAACCAGCTCAGTGGCTCGATGAATTGCCCTGAAAAACTCAAGTTTGCTTGAGCATCTTCACAGCCAAGGGTGAAGATCCCCCCTCAGCCCCATGCAATGGTGATGGCAGTGGGGAGACAACACGACAGGGCTGCAATGGTGATCATAGAATCATAGAATGTTTTGGGTTGGAAAGGACCCCTAGAGGTCATCTAGTCCAAGCCCCCTGCAGTGAGCAGGGACACCGCTAACTAGATCAGGTTTCTCAGAGCCCCATCCAACCTGGCCTTGAATGTTCCCAGGGATGGGGCCTCCACTACCTCTCTGGGCAACCCGTTCCAGTGTTTCACCACCCTCATTGTAAAGAATTTCTTCCTTATATCTAGTCTAAACCTACCCTGGTTTAGTTTAAAACCATTACCCCTTGTCTTGTCACAGCTGGTCCTACTAAAAAGATTTTCCCCATCTTTCCTATAGGCCCCCTTTAAGTTCTGAAAGGCTGCAATCAGGTCTCCCCGCAGCCTTCTCTTCTCCAGGCTGAACAAGCCCAACTCCCTCAGCCTGTCCTCATAGGAGAGATGCTCCAGCCCTCGGATCATTTTTGTAGCCCTCCTCTGGACCCACTCCAACAATTCCATGTCCTTCTTGTACTGAGGGCTCCAGAGCTGGATGCAGTACTCCAGGTGAGGTCTCACCAGAGCAGAGTAGAGGGGCAG
>NW_009259719.1:814993-818504 GCF_000687185.1 Egretta garzetta
GCCGGTGGAGGGGCGGGCGCCCACAGCCCGATCCACCCTCTAGCAGGGCCCCGCAGCCGCAGCGCCTGCTGGATTTGCCCTTCTGCAAGGCAGCAGCCCGGCCGCAGCCCTTGTGCTGCCTCACTCTGCTGTCGCACCAGCAGCTGCCTCCAACGGGTTAGGTGGGACCCTGCCTCTCACCATCTTCTGGTGCCACTGGGAAAATGTGTATTCCCATGGCTCACCAGGGAAAATGGAACATCCCAAGTACTTTGGATGCGGGGCACGGGACTTGAGGCCATAATACGGGAAATCTGGGGTGGATGGCAAACGCCAGAGACCCGGCTGAGGCTGCGCAGCAGAGCGGCAGGGCGAACATGGGAGCTGTACCTCCTGCTGGGGAGAGCCAGGAGCAGCAGCCACAGCTAAGAACATTGATCCCCAAATCTGCAGGACATGACAGGCGCGTCCTTCCCCCAGAAGTGAAACAGTAACACAATGATTGTGTACAAAGACCTCAAGCAAGTGCTGCTCCTGCAAGGCAGCCCCAAGCACTGCATTTCTGGGCATGCGGGGGCTTGGCGAGAGGCGCAGGGAATGCCTGGGGCATTTCAGACTTGCCTGGCAGCCTCCGGACCTCTGCTGAGGGCCTGCGGGAGCACCCGGGGCTGAGTGGATTTGGAAGGAGCTCTCTTACCAGGTAGTGGGGCAAGTTTTTGCCTACATTGCCAGAGCTGAGGTTTGTCCCCTAGACAGCTCATGGGCATCTCTGCACTTTGTTTACACTCCAGCCATAGGAGATTGTGCCCCTTGGGCGTGCTCAGAGGTAGCAGACAGCATCCATGCCCCATTCGGGCAGGTACGCTTGGCAGCAGAGCACATACGGGACTAAGCATTTTGGGGACACAGAGCATTTCAAGGTGAACAGCAATATGCAGACAGGCACAAGCAACAGCAAAAAGTAACCAGCCCTACAGAGAACAACCAGAAGAGATGTTTTCTGATCTCTCCCCAGGCCTCTCCCACGCACAGCACTGCTCCCCAGGCAGTCGCATCACGGAAAAGGGGAGAGCTCAGATACCGACCTGCGATAGCCCCAGCTGAGCCCACCTCGCGCAGCTTCCCTGTGGCAGACAACAGATCCCTCTGGAGCAAACACTGTATTTGCCTTCTTTTGTTTATCCTGGGGCTGTGCCAGCAAGCAGTGAGCTGGAGGAGCGACGGAGGGGAGCTGGCATCGACTCGCAAAACTCTGTAGCTCTAATATTTACAATACAAACGTACGTTTCTTATTCCAGACCCACATCCTCCATAGCTCGGGAAATGCCCCTGTGGCCCTTCCCATCTTTGCTTCTCCTTGCAGGGTGTTTTTCTCCCCAGTTAGGGCTTGTTCTGTCTGTCCTGCCTTGTGACAACGTCCTCTTGCAGCGGCTCAGAGCACGCACAGGCGACCATTCGTCCCCATCAGCAGCTGAGCAGCGAGCAACTCCTGTGTGGGAGGTTACATGGACGAGGGCAGCAGGTTGCCACCTAACGCAGCCCTGTGCAGAGTGGTCACAGGCAGACCCGCTGCCATCTGCCTCCGATATTGCCCCTGCTGACCAACAAGCCGGTAACACTTAACCCAGCCTCTTCCTGACAGCCTGCCCTCCGCTCTGCGGGCCCAGCCTCGGTGAACGCTGGCTGGCTCTGCATTTCTCACCGCTGAGGTAGAGGCGGCATAGAGTCTGTCTTATCTCACTTGTTAGGGAAAGGGAATAATCCTCTGTTCTCCACCAGACCTGCCCCTGCCAGCTCTGCTCCCATTGCCTGCAGCAGAGCGACAACCCGGAGCATCCTGGGGAGCAGCAGGACCTTCCCCTCGCTTGCTCCAGAGCACTTGCAGACACTATAACAGAGCCAAGGGGCGGGATACTGCTGAGCTGACTAGCTAGGGAAGGCTGAAAGAACTGCACAGGGTGCCCACACATCTGCACCAGGACCCAACTAATGCCCCGATCCTGTACACCTGTCCCTGGAGGGATGGACAATGGGAGAATTAGGAACAGGACCTCCAAGGGGAGTCCAAGGTCTGTGGCTGGTTGCACTCCTGCAAGGGTCCTGGAGCAAGCCCTTCCCAAATAACCCAGCCAGGCTATTGTAGCACATCAGAAGGTCGCGGTTAGAGTCACTGTTGTGATCTTGCTTCCTTGAGCAGGTCAGCAGGCAGGCAACATCCCTGTCCCCTGCAAAACCACCACATGATTTAATGGCATCCCTCTGTGTCACCAGCTGACCCACAGCCCTCAGGCATTGGCATGGGACCTGGAAGCTCAACTGTCCTTCTGAAACCACTGGATAAGTGTCTTCTCTCACCAGCACTGCATCCTAACTCTCAGGCTCAGAAATTGCCTCCAGGTAGCTCGGTTTTGGGCCATACAACTCTATTTTCAAGCACAGCCACCACCTGGAAGTTGTCAGCCCAGTTATCCCCCACGGCAAAGCCCCATCGCCAGCCAGGTGCCGTCTCTCACAAGGATCATCGCAGCAGCTTGCAGGGGTCACACACACCCCCCAGGAGCACCGGCAACCAAAATATGTCTGTTCTCACAGGGACAGGGAGTAAAACACGCACATGAGTCTGAAGCTCATCTGCTTGTCTACCAAAGGGCTTAATTAAGGGTATTTAATTTCTCTTACCATTACAAGACTGCTGCTATGGGTTTGTATAAGGCTCAACAGCATCCACACGACCTGGTGGGCTGGAAAACACATACCTGCTCACTTTGGGGCTGAGCAAGAGGCCATTGGAAGTTTGGGCTCAGGAGGTGCAACACACCCTTGTTTAGAGGTCCTGCTAGTACTGGATCACACCCAGAGACACCCCGGTACCAGCAGCCCAGCCTGCCTGGACTGTTCCCCATGGGAAGGGAGAAGGCTCCACTCCACGGTTTGCGTGGTCCTGACTTAAAGAAGTTCCATTCAGCAGAAATGAAGCCAACTGAGTGCCTTGAACTTGGCTGAATCAGACAGAACCAAGTCCCACCATCATGGGGATGCCTGAAAGCTTAGCTCAGGCTTTTTTTCCACTGCTACATATTTTCTACCATCCCTTTAGCCCTTCTGAAACAGCCAAACCAAGTAATTAACCCCCCCACTCCCTCACCTCCCAGCACTTAGAAACTGCAGAAGGCTAAACAGATGCGTTGCAAGGAGGTTACCCACAAAGCTAGGGGAAAAACCGCAAATAAAAGCAGCTCGGAGGCAAACCTGAGCAGGGCAAGACAGGACATGCACGCAAGGAGGTTTACACAAAGAACAGCCCATGTACAAAAGGCACCACAACCTGCAGCAGTGAAAAGACAAATCTCCTCTCCCACCAGCTTGGATGGATGAACCTGCATGCATTTGCGTATGGGAGAAGGTGGTTTTGCAGCACCACAGGCCCCAGCGTCACCTAAAAGTGATGTTATAGCTGCCATGATAACGTACCATTTCAGGGCAAGATGAAGGAGGGGTGCAGAGGAGGGATGAAGGCTGCACAATGGTCCAC
>NW_009259719.1:818528-834126 GCF_000687185.1 Egretta garzetta
CCAGTACCTGGATAAAACATGTCCCATCCCCATGAAGCCTACGGAGGTGTCCTACCAGCCCCTATCACACAGACCCTCCTCCCCTGGAAATCTCCCCCTTTTCCCCAAATGACTCTTTTGGCTTTCTGGGATGCTACTTAATCATAGAATCATAGAATCGTTTAGGTTGGAAAAGACCTTTAAGATCATCAAGTCCAACCGTTAACCTGACCCTGCCATCCCACCACTAAACCATGTCCCTAAGCACCTTGTCTACCTGTCTTTTAAATACCTCCAGGGATGGGGACTCAACCACTTCCCTGGGCAGCCCATTCCAGTGCCTGATAAGCTTTTTTTTTTTTACTTAAGGCTGACTTCAAGCAGCCACGGATGGCTCTTGAAGGGTGATGGGGCATGCCATCCCCACACCCATTTTCAGCCCACATCTCTGCTGATGAGGCATCCCCAGTACCTCTTTCCCAGCCATGTTCCTCAGAATGGGTACCACAAGGCAGCGACCTCTGAGGTGACACTTCCCATTCTGAGGAGGCCTTGCTGTACAAACCTCCTGAGACAAGAGGGAAAGGAGCATTTTTCAACCTCCTTCCACCAAATGCACACGCTCCACAGCTGCTACCCCTGGACAAACCCTTCTGCAGCATTTCCATCCTCAAACCACAGTTCCTACAGACACAGAGATCGGAAGGTACTGGGGATCCCCTGACCGCACTGTTAACAAGGTGTGCATGGGCTCTCCCCAATGCCCGAGATGACTTCATTTGGGAAGGAGATGAAAGGAGGTGTCACCCGCTAAAAATAATATCCTTGTTCGCAGCAATCACCACCTCGCAGCTTCTCCAGAGTCCCAGGGCTGTGTGGCACAACTGGATGGTAATGGCAGCCAGGCTCCCTGGCACTAATGGCCATCTCCCTCCAGCCAAGAAACACACTCTAGGAGGGGACAATGAGTCACTGTTTCACATGGGATAATTCAACAGACTGCGCCGCCTTTAATAGGAAAAAACATTCACTCTTCTTGAGATGTGCCCTGCTGGCTGGAAGGCACCGGTCCATGGGCAAGAGGGTGTGATGCCTTCAGGAAATGTTAATTCAGGGTGTGGACGAAGGTCCTAAGCTATTCTCTATGGAAAGTGATGGATGGGAAGAGCCACGCACTGGGTGAGTACATGTCCTGCCCTCATTCCAGCCAGACAGGGAACAGACAAGCCTGCCAGAAGCAGCAGTGGTTGTGGTGAACGTCTGGGGGTGGAAACGCACGGCCTAGGGGAACTGAAGTGGGACCAAAAATCCAAGCTCACCTGCCTCCATCTGCGTGCAAGATCCCTGACATCTGCACGCTGTCATGTGCTGCCTGGGACCCCGTGCCTGGGGCTCAGGGGACGGGAGTGCCTCTGCACGCTGTATTGGGGGATGGAGCGGCATCACCTGTCTGTCTGACATGGGGGCACTTACACCATCCCCAAAGTGCAAATCACTCCCAGCACAGGGCCCTCACGCACCAAAACACGAGCGCAGACAGACATAAGGACAGCCCAGGAACCTGAAGTGTATTAAATGCACTCACGTGGTTTCCAGCTTGCTGGCGGAAGGCAGGTGGATGCTCCCTGCTTCCTCAGCGCGGGGCTGCCATGTCCCTTGTTCATGACTGTCACCTACCCATAAATGTTTCCACGCTTGATGGTTTATGCTGGATGCAATAAAACTGCAGGCAGCAGATACGGGGCATTCCTTCGGCCCCCGGCGCAAAGTGCCACCAGCACTAAGTGCCACCAGCCTTCAGGTTTCTCCATCCAGACCCAGCTCAACACAGACACAATGACTTTCATAGGAAAATGCCTCAGCCCAGCCTCCCAAATGCTGTGGCAACCTTTGTAGGGCAGGCGGTGCCACCATGCCAAGAACAACAGCAGACGCCTCCTGAAGGGCTGGCGAGACGGAGAGAGCAGCCTCGCAGTTGACCTGACCCTCTTCCCAACTGCAGCCTCCTGCTGACTGTCCCTCGTCACCACCTTTTCAGGGTCCTCTCTTCTAGCTCAAACATGTCCCGACCAAGATCCTGATCAAGAATCGCACCTGATCAGGGCTTTCTGACAGATGACACATGGGGCTGGCTCAGAAATGTGACAATAAGACCTATTTCACATCACCACCTTTGTCCTCCACTGAACGGATCCATAAAATACCTCTTCAATGGGCAGCTTCTTCATTCTTACTCCTGAGGGTCTGCTGTGCCTTTGGGACAGACCATGGCTGGAGACAGGATGCTGGGCAAGATCAACCACAGCCTGTGTGCCCCGTTCAACACCACGTGGGGCGTGGGATGGGAGGGGGGCAGCGGTCCAGTATTCAGAGCGATTTGGTTTTTTTCCTCTGAAGGACTAAAAAAAGAGGGGGGTCTCCGCTGAAAGCGCTCCAAAGAAACAGAGCAAGCACTGCCAACAATGAAATCTCCACTGTCTACTTCTATTAATCCTCTTACAGATTTAACAGGAGCTGGTGCTGACTTTTCACCGTCTGAGGCGTGCAAGTGCTCCCAGCCACTGCGAAGCCGGCGCGACCCTGCGTGCAGCCCCCCCGCCAGCGCCCGTCCTGTGCTTCTCGTGCCTGGCCGGCGAACCCAGCCCACCGAGCTTCGTCTTTGCAGTGCAAACTCAGCACTCTGCAGCTAACGCTGGAGCCGAGAGACGATTTAGCATTAGAGTGTTTGCAGCCAACTCCATCTTCCATATGCCGTACACAACTGCTCAGACAGCAGCCACGAAGGCAGCTAGGAGATTCGAGGGGGTGTCGCCACATGTATGTATTTTTTTAAAGCTGCTACAGAAAAGAACATTAAAATCCTGACGCGGGATTGGGTCTGGACATCCTGCACTCCTGCAGATTTCTACTGCATGTCACACACACTGGGCAGCAGAATAATTATCTAACTTTATTTTTTGCCTTTCCCTCCCCCCAACCAGAGAGCACTCAGCCTTTAACAACGGCCTGGAAGAGACTCCTGAATCCTGAAATCCCTGGACTGTCCAGGCTTCAGCCAGATGACTCCTGTTTAGGGAGCGCTGGCCATACCCGAGCCAGCATGGGGACCAGCAGTCACTGGTTCCAGAAGCGACCGTGATTCAGCGATCTGGCTGCTGGACATACTGTAAAACCACTTGAGCATTACTCTTGATGCTTAAGATCCTGAGAGGTTCACTTAGGAAGAAGTTATTGCCATCAGGAAGAAGATACTAAAATTACATATGGAAGCTGCTTGTTTTCTATAAAGCCTCCTGAAAGCTCTTTCCTCTCTTGGCTCCTGCTTTCTCTCAGAGCTTACTTTGCCTTTATGTTTCCAAAGGTAATTTTTTCCCACCGATGGCACCTCTTGGACCATCACAGTGTCACCACCCACACCCAGGCACAGGGGCTGGCACAGATGGCCCTTGGCTGTGTGGCTCCCTCCTCACCAGAGATGGGGACAGCTTGGGCTCTGTTTTTCAAGGAAGGCTTTGTTATTCCAATTTAGTCAACTTGAGTCAAGGATCAGCCAGGGAAACTCTAATCAAGTGATGGAAAAGGGTGACAGCTATTGGATTAGCTCACAATAAATCATGCAGAGAGGCAAAGAAAGAATCCAGCTGCTTCAAGCAACCTGCCAAATGCCACAGCATCATCTCGGGGGATCAGAGCAGGACCAGAGCCAACGGCAGCTGGTCTGGACACTCTGTCCCATTTGGTGGTTCCTCCTAAACCCACATGCACCTTCGGCAGCAGGAGGCTCCGGTCACCTGGTATCAGCCTGCAGCAGTTGTCAGGAAGGTTTAATAGAAGGATGACAGGCATGTGAGGCGGTGGGATGTGTTTCACTGGGGCGACGTGCTTGGCGCTCCGCTGCCACAAGGAACGTGATTGAGATCTTTATAGGAAACAGAAAATTAACGGAATACAGCCTCTGTGAGCAAATAAAATATCTGTGCTTGAGCACCACGCAACCTTATGTTTTCAAATGGTTAATTCCTCCTACAAGCCAAGCTAGAAGCTTTCCAAGAGCAATTTCTCTTCCCCATTATGCCTGTCGCTCTCCTGGCCCCGGCTGGCTGCTTGCATATATAATGCAAGCCTGAACTGCCAGCATTTCCATTCCTCGTCAATAAACTCCTCCTTTCCAGTCTGCTGCTCGACAGGAATTGCAGCAGAAGGGTTCACGCTGGCAGTGCCAAGGCAGAGGTCCCTGCCGGGATGCACAGGGGCTGATTTTCAGCTGGCAAGGCTGCACCAGAGACCCACCTCTCCCCTGCACACCCGCACGCTGCGGTGGTGTCCGTACCCCCGCAGGCTCCCATCGCCCAGGCAGGCTCAGGCAAGCCACAGCTGCAGAGAGCTCTTGGGCTCAGCCAGCCGCATGGATCCACCAAGCCAAGAGCCCATCTGCACAAGCCTGCTGCCTTCTGCTCAGCTGCTGAGCCACGGCAGGCCAGGGTGCCGGGGGATCGGGCTGGACTTGCTCAAAACCTGCCTGCAGTCAGCTCTGGTTCAGGCAGATGCTGTTTGTGCCCTCTGCACGTAGGCTACTTACACACACACACGCACCAAAAAATGAAGTCTCCCTAACATTGTATGGCTCAACAACTTGCCTGCTGAATACGTTTCAAGCAATCTTGTCAGCTCCACGCATCTGGAATTGATGAAAGCCCCAACACGCAGATCTTGGAAAAAATGCACACTCAAACCCTTCCCCATGCACCACCTTGCACACAGCCATTCGCCCCCCCGCCCCCCACCAGCTTTGCTTCACGATGGGGGCAGCCGAGGGTCTGTCTCCTGCCTTTCTAGCTGACAGCAGGTCGTTCACCTCTGAGACCCACTGCCACAAGACACAGAGCAAGAGGCTTTACAATGCACTGAAGAGATGCACGAGCTTGCAGAGGAGGACAGGAGCTCAGTACAGTCTGCTGGGGGCTAGGGAGAACCATCTCCAGCACATAACTTCTCATCACATAGCTCCTTGTGCCTACTTCTGCTGCATTTAGAAGTGGGCATTGCCCGAGGCCAGCAAAGAGCCCTGTCTCCCCAGCCAGCACGTTTAACAGAGGATACAAACACCTCCAGTGTCACTGCAGCACTGAACTGCAACTGATCCAGCATCACTGGTAGCGACCAGTCCGAGTGGTTGTTGGATTTATCTCCCTGTTGATGGTCAAGCCCTGAGAACGCCTGTTAGCCGCAGGTGGTCTGAAGGCATCTCTTTCCTTTTTACAGGGAGCGAGCAAGGTCTAATGGAGGCCTCAGGAAGAAGGGAACCGGGAGTCTTGCATCTACACCCACCCAGCAGCGGCTGTTCATGAGCAACCAAAGCAAAACTCCACCAGCATCAGATCAGCCTTGTTTCAGTCTCAGAGTGCCTGTGTCTGCTGATCCTATTAAGCTAAAGGGAAATCAATCTCTCTGATACTGCCAGGAGTAAACTTGGAAGAGACCCAGCTGTGAATATGCTACCCTGCACCCTTGCCAAAAGGAACAGCCCGGCTCTGCAGATGTGTGCAGGACTGAACTCGCCACCTTCTCATGGGATGGAGAAACACAACCGTGCAGAGACGCTCCCCATGGCCAGGGGAGGGGGGCATGGCCACATGCTTGCGAGGCATCCATAGTAGGAACAGGGATGAGGAATTGCTGAGGAGCTTCTGACCTCCAGTTAGTTTGTGCTAATTTCCCAGGTCCCTGCCTTGAAGAAAGCCCTCTGGAACAGGGGACCCAGTCCCAGAGACACCCATGCCCGGCGGCTCCGAACAAACATCACCTTTGAACCTCATGTCAACATTACCCACCTTCCTGCAAGGTCAGTGAAGCAACATCTGGCCAGGGAGCAGGCTTGGATCAGGTTTCACATTAGCAGAGGGGCTGCAAATCCCCAGGGAGAGCGGTGCTCCTGGGGAGACCATTCCCAGGGACCGCTCAAGGCTCAAACCCGCTGCCCCTGCTCCCTCTCTGAAGGGCTGGTAGAACAGCCAGGAGATGGAAGGCTATTAACCAAGTGGCCTTTACAAAGAGAAGAATAAGCTGTGAGCACCATTGTGACAAGAGGCCAGGACTTGTGGCCTCGGTGTCGCTCCATACCACAGAGGTGACGTGGGATGGGAAGGGACATGGGCCACAACATGGCCTGTGCCCTGCCGTGCAGGTCCAGACCGTCCGCTGGCACATCTCCTGCATGCACACGCACTGTGAGTAGAGCTGCCAGCGCCTGCCGAGGCCAGGGACCTGCTTTGAGCCACTGCAGAGACAGTAACACCTTCGGAGGGGACTTTCTGGGTAGAAAGCAGCTTCAAGTCCAGCTAGGGGAATCTATGAACGTTAAGTCCCATTATGAAAAAGCTGGGTCTCACCCGCATCGGGTGCTTCTCCAGGACAGCAGGTCTCAGCACCCATGCTCAGCCGCCGTTGGTTTACACGGCCACGTAACAGACTCAGCTGAGGACAACACCAGACTCGGGTCTGGGGCAGTGTGGTTTGCAGCATCTCCCAGCTGCAGAAACAGCTTTGCAATGTGACACACCACCATGAGGGCTTGGTGATGGCGATCAGGTGGGGCAGCACCACTGGGAACACCGAACGCATTTGTCTTTCATCGCTGTGATGCATCGGGCAGGATCACTGATAAGGTGGAGGGAAAGCAGGACTTGCTAACAGGGAGGGAGGCAAACAGGCTTGGAGGAGCCAGGCTGTCCATGGGGCTGGGGATGGCTGGTGCTCAGAGAGCCCAACTGGAGGTGGGGGAAGCTCTTGCCTCTGTGCAGGGAAGGACTGGAGACTAGGCATAAACAGGGACAGCAAAAGCAGGCAGACATGAATCCACATGCACTCACACCCTCAAACCCAGGCCCTCGACCATTTTTAATACCAAACGGTGATTTTCATCTCAGCTTAGAGCTGCCAAAGGATGTGGGTTATGCGGCCAGGCTTTCCTGTAGGGGTAGATGGTGACGGGCCACCTCGGCTGCGGATGTTGCTGCCGAACCCAAGGGGGACAGAACTGCTGCAGTACTAATCAGCGGGGAGGGAGACTGCTTTCTTCTCCCAAGAAAGACCAACTCCCAGCTCTTCTCAGCCAAATTCCCATCAGTCTGCCTGCCCATAAATCTACAACTGTTTTATCTAATCAAAGCTCATCCAAACATTAAGAATTCAGGGGCACTATGAGGGAAACAGGAGCAGGCAGGCCAGCCAGCCAGTCCCTCTGCCAGGCTGCAGGAATTCCCCACTGGCAGGCTCAAGGCTGGACACCCCCATGCCCTAAAGCTAAACCTGCCCAGTGCCATCCCAGCAAGCTAAAGGGAATGGATTTGTGCAAGTTGAACAGATCTTAAATTCCTTCTCCAAGACAAGGAAGATCTGGTCTATCTAGAAACAAAATTCTGGCTTCTGCAGATCTTTGCCTGGAAAGGGTTACAAGGCAGGGATCTTCAGAAAGCATATTCAGCCCAGCTACCCCAGTAAGGGCTGCTGCAAAGGGCCAGAGAAAAATGAAACCTGCTTGATAGCATGCAAAAGAAAGGTTGGGGGAGAGCTTAGTTTCCCTCACATTAACCTGTCCACCAGCAAGCCAGCATAGAGATGTCCCCAGCATCCAGGGGTTCTGCCAGGCTGGGTGGGTCAGCAGGACAGCACCAGCTTTAAGACAGATCTCCGACGGCATGCCTGGGGTCCAGATCCCATGCAGTGCTCTTGCATAGCCGTTCACCAACTTTTCAAACCGAAAGGACATTTTTTAGGCAGCTGCCCAGGGCAAGTCACAGCGATGCCTGGGGCTGACACGGAGATGTTATCTGCCAGCTGCAGGGGAGCGTGGGTGCGTGGGGCAGTGGTGTGTTTGCTTTTTCCAATGGCTGTCCTGTCTGCGGGGCTCAGACTGTAGATCCAGCAACATCCCTGGAAAGCACACTTCAGGGCAATACTGTACTCTGTCAGATTCAGCACAGTGAGAGGGTACCAGAAATTTGGGGGCTGTTAAATAGGGGGGTAGCAGTTGAGGATATTAGCTGCTGCAGGTTCATCTGGCTACGAGGTCTCCTTGGCTTGCATGGCTCCATGCAGAGGGGAACAGGCACTGGTGGCTGCTGAAACCAGCTGTGCTGCCTCCTGCCAGGTCTGTAGATGTCCCAGTGCCTGACTGGTGCTGCTGCAGCCCTCCTCTGCTGACCAGCCGGCACACTGCATCTCCTGACAGCACCAGGCTTGCGGTGCCGTTGGCACTGGGGCTTATTGGGCATCACTTCTGCACAGGACCTGAGTCGCACAGAGCCACTTCTCACACCATGTCCTTTGGCTCCCCTTCGCTTCCCTGTTCTCATGCACACCACACGCTCCCTCATCACGTTCGGCTTCCAACACAATAAACAAAACAGCAGCTTTGCTCCCAGCTCACTAAAACTGTAAGAGAAACAAAATCAAACCACACGTCCTGGTGCTACCTCCTATAGTGGGTGATCTCCTGCGGAAGACATGCAGAAAGAGGAGTTTAGCTGAGCAGTGGCCACCCAGCTCCTGGGGATATAGAGCAACTCTTTCTTCCCACCTCTGCCCATGCAGGGCTTTGATTTAGGATTGAGACTGGACTGAGATTTTGGCTTCCCAGTGGAAGCCACAGGCAATTGGGAAACTGAGAACAGGGTGAGTCCAGGCTGCAGAGGAGACATTTGGGGGTTAAACCCTATTTATCAGAGCTCTGCAATGGATTTTACTGGATAATTTACTGGAATTAAATGGGGTGCAAACTTGCAGCAGAGGAAAAACTGGGCTCGTCAGAATAAGTCTCAACAGCCAGCAATGAAGCAAGGATCCCAGCACCTGGAGATGAGCATCAGGGAAGGGGGACAGCCACATATGGCAGCAGCACGCGTGGGGTGCATTTGGCAACACCTCCCACCATCCAGCCCTGCTGGAAGGGTTTTACTGCCAGGGAGGCAGTTGGGAGTGTAGAAGGGAAAAATTAAAAGGTCTATGTGCAACAGTGGAGAAATCACAGAGGGTTTGTAGCTGAATATAGGCCTGTCCCCCGAGATGCAGGCAGGAGACAGAGACAGGGTCTCCTGGTTTACAGCAGTGCAAGCTCTGCAGATGCAGGTACATGTATGGGAGAGAGCAGACTGGTCTGAACTGGACAGCAGAGGCTGGGAATATGGAGTTCAACTCTCCACTGACACAAGGCCTTCCCTCCACTCATGGACGGTTTTAGTGGGGGGAAAAAAAAAAACCCTTAGGGTAGCTCCATTTGCCCCTGTTCTCAGTTGTTGCCATGCAGCGAAGGCAGGACCTAGGCATGGCAATGTTCACCCCAGGCCACCAGAGCTACTCGGTGAGATGTTCCCTCCCTCTTCAGACCACTAATAGTCTTTAACTGCCTTTTAGCAAGGAAAGTTTTGGGCATTTGCCCAGCTGTGTCTCAAAGCCTCAATGTGAAACATCCCCCCCTTGGCCCCACAGAGGTATTTGGGGAGTTAAGCTCCTCTTTGGGTACTCAGCTCCGAGGGGGAGTAATGGGAGTTAAGCACCTAATGCCTTTGTAGTTTCTTGGCCTCTGATATCGAGTCCTGAGAAAGACAGCTGTGTTTGCACTGGGATTAAGAAGGAGGGTTTGCCATGCTCTCCATTCAGATGCTGGAGGGAAGCAAGGACCAAGAAAGAAAATCCTACACATAATAAATCCCAGCACCCTCAGGCGCGCCCTGGCCGCTGCATGAGTGCTCGTCTCCCAGCCTCAGACCTGACTGATGATCACCTGAAAGTCCTGCCTGCACCGACACAAACAAAGATCCTGCTGCTCCCAGAAGATGTTTTTATGGAGTCCTTTTTGCAAGATAAATAGGAATGTTGGGGTTTGGGGAGCGGAGACAAAGAGAAAGCGCAGGTGCAACGTTCTGCTGGAGAGAAACACCCGGGCTGGGATGCCAGAGGGATGTGGGGCCATCGAAGGCTGGATCCACCTGGCAGAGCCACCAAGACACAAATCTCTCCTGCAGGCACAGAGTTAACTCCCATGCTAGGCCCCCTCCTTCCCCCTCCCAAGCCTCTTGCAAGTATCAGAGATTCTCAGGAAACCGTAGAGCCAAGAAGGACTAGAGAAAGCATTCCTCGGGAGCAGATGTGCTTCATTACTGCCCTGCTCTCAGCATTGGACCAGGCAGACCTTTCTACCGCGACAGGTCACGGCTACAGCATTTCATGTCTTCTTCGAACCAGGCAGATCTGAGGGCTTTCCAGCCCACATTGCCCAATGCCTCAGCTGGCAAACGTCATCGCAGTCTGAGCACTGCCTTCCCAAAGGGCAGCGGCTGTGTCCTGGGCATCACAGCACTGTGACCGGGAATCTGAGCCGGGCAAAACTGCCCCATGACAAAAGCAAACAAATCAAAACAAAACAGAAGAACCAACACCATCTCAGAGGGAGTCTTAGATTTCACATCCCTGCCTGCACATGCAGCACTAGTCAGCGCAAAGGCAGCGTTGCCCTCGTTATCTGGAAGGCTGAGGACATGTGTCAGCCAGCTGCAAACATGACCCAGTCTCAGAAAGCCTTCGCTGGCTGAACTGCGCTCATGTCCCAAAGCAGTGCCTGAATTTCAGCCCGAAAATACCTTTAAACAATGGGGAGGAACTGAGGTCTAAAATAGGCTCTTTCCTGTTCTGAAAAAAAGTCCCTAGTTTATAAGGTCTGCTAATCTAAGTGTGTAAGTCACTCTATTGAGGCGAGGTCTAGGTGCATTTGTAGGTTCAGGGGCTAGTGCTCTGTGCGACCTCTGTCAAATCACTTTCTATAATCTCTATCACTGTATAATCTCTGTAATAATTTGTTGGTTTCCCCCCAAAGGGAAGAACCTTTAGGCACAAGGTTGGAGCTGATTGACAGTTCACAAAAGCAACCACCAACTTTGGATGCATAGCTCATAAAACTTGAAAGGCCAGATTTGCAAAGAGCTCCAGGACCTGCTGGTGCTGGGAGATGCTGGGCTGGGCAACAGAAACCATCCCAAAGCTGGCAGAGCATGGTGGCAATGGGTATCTTCTGTATCCACCGTGGCAAATCAGAGGGCTGCTAACCACACCGGAATGATGAGGCACAGTTTCCCGCCTGTGATATGTGCTACAGGCTGGTGGTGTGGCTGCTGGCACTGCTGCTCATCCTCCTGTAACACCCCCGTCCTCCTCCCTTGGGCTGATGAAATGGTGCCTCCACTCCAGGAGGAGCTGGAGGAGGCTCTGCTCTATCAGTGCCCACAGGAGCTCCAACTGCTTGATGCAGGAGCAGATAAGGATGGAGAGGGGGACCGTGCTGCTTCCCTGCTCACAAACCTTTCTGGAGTGGTATCGCAACCCTGGCGCTACTACAATCCTGGTTCTGGTGTCTCTCGTTGTGACAGAGTCAGATCGAAGGCTGAGTACATCTAACCCGCAGAGCCCCATGGAAATCCAACAATTCACACTGATAGCAGGTCATGGAAGAACATGGAGAGGGCAGAAGCCAGCATTAAGCAAGCGCTGCTAAAACGATGTAAGAAGCAACAACTGGATGCTGCAGTTGGACAGAACTGGAATAGGAATAAAGCAGCATTTTGAGATTGAGGTTTTTTCCTTCTTTCTTATTGGAGAAGGTGATTCAGTACTGGAACTAACGAGGGACAAGAGGAAGCAGAGGGCTCCCCGTCCTGCTGGCTGCCTCTGCGCTAGGTCTCCCTTCGCCCCCCAGCCACCTCCAGCACCCGCAGGTTGCTGGACTGGATGCAGGAAGGATGGGGCAAGAACAGAATAGCCCGGCTCTTACGCAAGGGTCTCTTGGGATCAGACAAAATGATCTTACCCTCCCTCCTTGCCTCAGTCTCTTCCTCCAAACACTTCTGAGATTGCAAGGGGATTTTTTTTCTCAAATAACACTGATCAGAGATAGAAGCCTCGAGAGGGGGAAGGTTATGTAAAATGCTTCATATAGTACCCAATCGCCTCTTATTAGGAAATACGTTCTTTCAGGATGAAGGAGCTGCTTATTAACTGCTTAGGAGGCCGCAGGTTGATTAACACAACCCTCTGGTCCCTCACTAGCAGCCTGAAAACTGCCAGCTCTCTGGATGTCAGCACATTTTGTATACTCATGGTTTCCCTAAAAGACCTACCATTGGGGTGGCCCCACAGCACTGAATTAAGGTCTGCAGAAACCGCAGACAGAGATGAATGCATGGCCTTGCCACCTTCCACCCACCTCCCTCTGCCTCCTTCAGATGTTCTCCCTTCCCTCTGCCCCCACCTGTACCAGCACAGTCATCCCCAGCTCCCCCACTGTCGCTAAACTCAGTGCGGTTCCCCTGAGAAAAGCAATGACCAAAGCTTTGATGGAGAGAAGGATCAGCAGCCTCCAGCATTCACCGCTGTGCCAGCCCAGACACACTACAGCCAGGGTTAGATGAAAGAATGGTCTGAGAGCCCCCCTGCTTGTTCCTACCTTCTGTACGTGTGCAGAAGTCAGCATAGCCACCGTGAATGATGCAACACCCCTGGAGCAGACAGCAGAGGAAGATAACTCAGAAGATGGATGATGATCACACCGAGGCCAGGCAGGATCTCCTGGATGGCTGTGGGTTGACACCAGTACAACCAAGTCCCCCTGATGGACCACGTCACTCCCGGCACCAAGCTGAGATCACGTTAGATTTGCCCAGGAGGTGAGCATACCGGCCCATATCACTAGTCCAGACACAGGAGGGCCTGGAGATGCTGCAAGATGACTGCTCCAGCCAAACCCCATAACTACCCCCTATGGCAGCCTTCGTAAGCTCCACCTGACAGTGTGCTCGGCACCTCTTTCGTACCTTCCTACGATGCAGATATTCTGCCCCTGGCCACATGTCTGTGAGCCTGGACTGAGAAGCTGAAGGCCAACAGGACAGACAGGTCATCACCAACGTGCAGCGAGCAGGGGACAGTCCAGGGGTGCAGCTGCACCCCGCCGCCAGGGGAGAACAAGGACTACAGTCCCCTGTGGCCACTCTCTGGTGCAGCCAGGGGCAAGGAAAACCAACATAAAACAACTGGGGATATGAAGTCTGCGCACACACAAGCACACAAACCCACACGTGGATGCTCTCCTTGGGGAGCACCAAGACTCCTCTCACCTCTCCTGAGTGCCGGTGAGGTTGGCAAACACACCCGAGCCCATTCCTGCCTCCAGGAGGTACAACAGGGGTTCTGCCCCGGCTTCAGTACTGACAAATTCAGCCCAGCACCAAAATAATCAACTCGGCGGCATTTAGGAGCAGAGTTATTTCAGCACAGGCGGGCGCGTGGGTGTTCCTAGGGCAGAACAAGAAAGCCTTATTTCAGCACAGCCGTGGCGCTCAGCGCAAACCGCTCCAGTGCACAACTGCCTGGATGGAGGTAAAAGTGGGAAATGCAAACGGAGGAGTTAATTCCTGCTCCCCGAGACGAGTGAGCCCTTAGCACTCTCAAATTTAAAGTTTTCTATCACCTTTCCTCCCATGTTGTATTCCTTGTCCTCGTCACAGGATGGGTCGATCCCTATGTGCTGTTAGCAAGGATTAATTCAGCACGTTACAGGTAACGGGCTGTGGGTGGCCCAGGGAAGGTGACCTGCTGAATCCTGCTAAAGTCAGAGCAAAGGATCTGACCGCTCCCAGGGGAAACTCATAGCACTGCTGCTTTTTCTAGCATTTTTCTTCATTATTATAGAGAAACCAGACGACACCAGGCAACTAGAACTCCAAATAACCTCAAGGCAACCATCACTTTAAAGGTGACATTTTAGTCTGGAAATTGTTTACCTATTATTGTAAGCTTCTAAAATCCAAGTGAGTGGCTTTTGTTTGCTTTCCTTCGGGATAAAAAAAAAAAAAGAGGCAATTTCTAGCTTGCTTCTTTTCTGTATATGGTAATGACCCTTCCTCCGCTAGTGTGAGTTTTTCACAGCACTAAAGAGGAAAGGAAAAACCATAAACTGAAAAATAATAAGGGAAAGAAATGGCACAAAAATAAGGCTGGACCCAGGGAGACAACTATGCGGCTAGAAAATACCCCGGTTTTAGAGAACACAAGTACCACTTTAATACACCTCTATCGTGAACCTTATGGGGCAAATCCGCAGGGGGTGTTCACCACCCTCGCGAATGGGCTTCCACTGAGCGACAAACACCACCGGTTTCCACCAGGGCAGGATCCCCACCCCAGACCTATCACCATCTACAGGACCTTTCAAAAATCCCTCTCGCCCCATATCAAGGCAACAGATCTGCAGCCTAGCCAGGGTGTTGGATTTCCCAAAGCCTCAGCCAGCCAGCGCCTCTCAAGGTAGCGTTCCAGATCCCGAAATCTCCCAAACCCTTTGTGAGATGCCATCACTGTTACCGTCACCTGGTTTGCTCTGACCTGACGGAAACTCTGCATGAAACTGTGTTGAGATCATGCAAGGGATTAAAGTCAAGTAAGCACACAAAGTTCTGCTGACTCAGACACACAGAAGCTTCCTTTTGAAAACCAGAGCCCTGAAAGAGCCACATTTTCCAGTCAAATACTAGAAAGCGAATCCAAGGTAAAACGCAGTCGTCTCTCTGTTAGGAGTCCTGGAGATCAGAGCCGATTCAGTGCTGCACTTTTTACTGAACACTGCCAACGCTACACTAAGATGCACATATCGTTTCTTTTAAAAAAAGTTACTAAGGAATACAATACTGACTGTGGTCTTCTGGGATCATCGAATTCATTTGACAAACTTCACGTGCTCTTCTAGAAACAGCAAATGCTTGCTGAAACCTAACTCCTCTTCAACCTTATTCAGCCAACAAGTTAAGCCTTTTTTTGGTTTTAGGTAAAAACACATTAAAGTAATGGAGCAGCCCCTCTAAAAGGAAAATCACATTTCATTTGGTCCACAGTGATGAAATTCCAGTAACATTTCAGTGAAATCAGTCTTTGGAATTTTAAGATGCAACTTTAAAGGCCCCATTGATGGATTGCTGCTGTAATCAGAAAACATTAGTACATTGTTAAAACTACAGGAATTTCCCAATAACATCTCCTGGAAAAGAGAAGTTAATTTCCCCCAAAGAACAGAAAGTAGGCAGGGAAATAAATAATCCCCTCCAGTGCAGAGCGGTTTATATTTTAGTTCTGTTATTACTGAACTGTTTCCCAAGGTAGAAGATCTTTCTAAGAGCGCACACACTGAAGAGGTCCCTCCAACAGTTCAGCCAGGCTCCCCAGGACTTCCAGCGCCCGTGGGTGTGAGGCAGGCACCGGTGGAGGAGAGCAGCGCCCGGCCTGCCCGGCGCCCAGCACGGCCCCGGAGGGACGGGCACGGAGCCGCACGGCTCCAGCCAGGGCAGGGGCACCGAACGGGACAGCCGCCCACGAGAAGCGCGCTTTGAAAATGAAGCACGGGTTGCATTTTGCAGAAGAGCAGCGCGGCGGTGCTAAGCCGGTCGCACGCCGCAAGCGAACGCGCCGGCCAAGTTCAAGGGTCCCAGCCGAGAAACGCGGTGCAACCTCCGGGCGAGTTCGCCGGCGGACCCCAACTCAAATCCCCAGTGGATCGGCCCCTCGGGACCAGACCGGCTCT
>NW_009259719.1:834528-868243 GCF_000687185.1 Egretta garzetta
CTCGCCCGGTGCTGTGTCCGCGCCCCGGCAGCGCTCGGAGCTGGGCGCTCCCCTGCCCAACTCCCGGGGGGGCTCTAGAACTCCTCGCGGGGGACGAGGGAGTTACTGATGCGCTGGCGGGGCTCGGGAGTTCCCTGGTGACTTCTCTCAGCGCGTCGAGTACTTCGTCAGCATCGCAAAGTTCCGTGGCCTTAAAATACACCTCTGCTTTTCTTTTTTTTTTTTTTTTTTTTTTTCTGAAAGCAAGAATGCTTCTGACTGATTTTAACTCAAGCAGTAAAGTTGTATAGAGAGAGGACATAATTTTCTACTGATTTCTGCCTGGTTTTGGAAAGCAAGAGCGCAAAGCTCTCCCACCCTGTCCCCTAACCTCCAGGCTCTCTAACTGCAGGCAAAACAAGCTCTGAGCTTCTGTTGCCCCAGCTTTGAAATAGCAGCAATACTGTTGACCCACCTCTTGTAAAACACTCAAGATCTACTCAAAGGCCACTTGCCACTTTAGAAAGTCAGGCTGAGAGCTGGATTCCCGCTGGTGACAGTCAAGCACTGCCGCTCTCTTCCTCCCCAAAATCCCTGGCTTTAAGAAAAAGGGGACAGCTCAAGGAGGAGCCACTGAGAATGACAAAGAAAGCCTGGGTGTGCGCACATGCTGGGGCTTCATTCTGCCCTCATTCAAGGCACAGTAAACCAGGAGAAGGAATTCACTACAGTGAATGAAGCTGGGTTGAAATAAGAACCCAAGCAGCGCCTTGCAGGCCAAGCTGAGCTCTCCCCATGGAATTACACAGCTCTTTAAAGTCCCTGTTGGATGGTCTAGAGAGGGGCAATAGAAATGAGGCCGCAGCTGAGACCCTGATCATACTTACACCTCCTTGCAAGGACACACCAGCTGGAACGGTACCCTCAGCTCCTGAGCCCTGTGCCTGTCAGATGTGTGCAGGAGGGACAGTGACCCCTGCCACCAGGGACGGAGACAGTGCCAGGGGAGAGATGCTGGCTGCTGGCTGGGAATGGCCCTGTAGATGCAGGTTGCACTTTGTTGCAAGTGGTGCAGTAGTTTTGGCCCCCTTGGCGAACGTGCAAAGAGCTCGGATCTGCCTTACATCTGAAGATGGGCTGAGAGACCCCAGGGACAAAGGGACTGGCCGAGTCCAGGTGGGGAGGGGGAACTGGTGTGTGTGAATACATTTTGGTGTCTGCTTACAGCCGGATACCCCCTTGTAATGGGGATGCACTGCAAAGTGAGACCTCCTGTTGTGGTTTTTGTTTCTGCAAAGGCTTCCAACAACTTCAAAGGGGAATAAAGACATAGGGATTTTGTCAGCATTAGAGGAGACCAGAGCGGTTTTCTGGGTGTCCACTACAGCTGCTGTCCTTGAGACCTCTCAAGGGAACAGAGTGAGGTTCAGGGACTGAGGGCATATCTAGCCTGTGCAGCAGGAGCTCCCTTCCAGTAGCTTTTCAGGAGCTGGAAGGTGCACGCAGACAGTAGGTGAGTTTTTCGCTATTTGCACTCCCCAGTACTGAAACACTGGAAAACCTGGACCAGGGCTCTCAGAGGACCTGAGGAAAATAATCATCCCTTTAACCCAACTTCCCTGGGTTCAACAGAAGAAATAAAACCAGTGCCAAGTGACCAGACTTCAGCCATAGGTGGGCATTCCTTCAAAAGAAAATGCAGTAAAACCTCCCAGTTGAAACTGAGACACTGACCTGTTGAGTCCTGCTGACTGCTATCTGTGTTTCACACCCGGAGGGCAGGGCCGGGGCCGTCTGCGATCACATCAGATGTGCAAGACTGGTCTTCCAACAGTCCCAGGAGAACGTGCTGTTCAGATCTGCTGGGCTAGATGAGGTAAGGGGAAGCACGCTGTGAAGATTTTATAAGGAATCCTACTCGGACTCAGCTGCAAATATGATCGGCTCCAATGCTAAAACACCTTTTTTGGAGGGACAAACACATTCTCAAGGGGGAAGAGGCACATTATGGCAAGAGCTGTTGGGTGGCAATGACGCCTACTGCTAGGAGGTCAGGGCTTCGCTGTTGCCTGTTTCTGTGTGTCTGAGAAACCTCCCCGGTCCCAGATGCTGATGCCTCGTGCCATCCCCCTTCACATGCAGCACCACTGTACAAAAAACAAAGCACAACCCCAGTAAGGCAGGGAAGGTGGCTGATGCTTACCTGAGAAGAGAGGTCACCCCAGAAACGTAGAAGGGCAGAGGATTAAGCTCAGGCTCTCAGACTCCCAAGTTATTAGCCCAAGTCTATTTCTAAGGGAATCATTGGATTCCGTTTGCTTTGGAGCAGCCTCCTCTCTTCCTCCTCAAGCCCCACTGGTGACTGGAGAATAACTGCGACATGAAGCACTTGTGAAAATACGACAACTCAGCAGCACATATAAAATGAGTGTGGCAGTTTTCTGTGGGCAAGCACTGAGCCTGACTGTCTTAATCTGCCACTTCGCCAGGTTAATTTGGAGAACTGAGAAATGAGTATGTGCTGGAGACTGGCAATGGCTCCTTCCCTGCCAGGCTGTCAACTCCCTGTCTGCACAGTGCCTTGCACCGTGGGCTTCAAGACCATGGCTGGAGCTATTTGTGACTGTAAAGGCAATATTGATAACCAAGAATAATGGTCAAAAGGTACTAATCCAGCATGGAGGGAAATTATTTGTTACTGCTGAGGCCTGGAACTGCATCTGACTTGTAGGTGAGGAGGGAGTGCTTTTTGCCTGCAGAAAGACACTGTGCCTTTGGCGCAGTGCATGCTTGAGTCCCTCCTTGCTCATTAGCAGTGCTCGTTACTGTCTTCTCAGCAGGTTTCTGACAAATGCTTTGCTGTTTCCCAGGACCTTGGTGCCACCGAGCAAGATTAACCCCAAGCTTTGGTCTGATGACTGTGTTGAATGGAAATTAAACATCAGCTAGTTTCAGCTGGAAAGTGAGGAATCTGTTGAACTCCTCCCCAAGTCCTGGTTTCCCAGCTACTTTAAAAGGAGCCTTTCTAAGGGACATTTTGCCTTTGCACCCAGTTACTTAATTCTGGAGCCTGAAATGCCACGGAAACAGTTTTACCCTGGCCTCATGCTGGTGAGACCTCCCTCTGCTGGTGGCCAGGCACCAGTGCACGCTGTGTTTGCTGCCGGAGCCCCCAGATTTTACCAAGCTAGCAGAGGCTGGGCAGGTATGTAGGGAACTACACTGATGCAGTACAGGCTTTCTTCAGAAACCAGCATCTGGGGAGCTACTTACAGAAATGACTGTGGGTAATCTCCTCTCTGTTTTCTAAGCACTGCCTTAGACATCACCCTGCCTCTAGGATGTCTGCGAGCCCTGATGTGTCCTGATAGTCAAAGCTTTGTTTTAAATTTCATGGCATCACTGTAATGTGTCAGCTGAGAGGCACCTTGCAAAGCCCCAGCTCATCCCCTACTTGAGCAGATGTAGGTGCAGCTTGTTCTGAAAGTTTCCCAGAGGCGGGCACCCTGTGATCTTGCCAAGCAACCCTTTCCAGCTCTACAAACTCTCGAAAGGTTTTCTTACTGCCTTATCTGACCCATCCTTGTCATAACTGGGACCCAATACATTTTGCCTGAAAGACAAGCAGGGCACCTGGTTCTGTCACATTTTTGTATTAACCAGGAAAGGTCAATTCTGCTAATATCACTAAGCTGGAATACTTGCTTGCTCAGGCAGTGCATGGATTTTCCATCATCTCCTGTAGCCCTTTTCACCTGCAGAATGTGGGTTTTCAAATCTTATTTCATCCAAACACTAGTGTTTATGCCCACCTTGCACGGATTTACAACAGCCATAGTTCAAAGCAGCAGAGCATCACGCTGCGGTGGACTTTTCACTGTTAAGTGCTGGAGTAAATGTTTGCAGACTCAGTATATAAAAGAAACGGGTTGGATAAAAGGTAGAATTTACACTAAATACCTCTGGAGAGGTAACTGGAGAACTAAAAGTACACATAATAAAACAAGACACTTGGTGGATCTTTTAAATCTATGGCCAGATTTTGCCACTTGTTCATATAAAGTAGCATTGATGCCTTTAGAAATCTCTTTGGTATCAGCGGGACAGCGCAGGGAGTAAGCAGCCGATCCCAAAGACACTCCACACCCTGGGGAATCCCACTGATTCGGTGGGTATGACAGCGTACATTGCCTCAAGTTAAGCAGATTCATACACCTTGTCAGAAAAAAACTACTAAGAGTTAGGATAATGCAGATAACATCTGGCCCTGAGTAGTTAATATTGTAACCTGCCTAATTCCATAGCTTGCCGACCTTTCTGTTCCCAAACAAAATGCTAATCACTTCCCAGAGACCCTTTTGCAATTATCTCATGATCTTCTGGCAAATCTCCCTAGAGACCAAGAAACTGAAAACTGGGCTCTCGCTTCTCATGATGAAATGCTGGCCTCTGTCAAAATAGATTTCAAGAAATCATTCATTTAACTTTCTTGCTGCCACAATTAAAAAAAAAAAAAAAAGGAAAAAAAAAAGCAGCAGCTGTTTTCTTTTAAAACCACCAGCGGTGATGGGAGCAAACCAAATTACAGGCTCTGAGGACTACTCTCTGCCTGCAATGCTTGCATCTACTGGAAATGCTGTTGGTATGATGGAAACTCCCATCAACCATTTTATTTTTTCTCTCCAAAAAAAAAAAAAAAAAAAAAGGAAAAAAAAAAGCAGCAGCTGTTTTCTTTTAAAACCACCAGCGGTGATGGGAGCAAACCAAATTACAGGCTCTGAGGACTACTCTCTGCCTGCAATGCTTGCATCTACTGGAAATGCTGTTGGTATGATGGAAACTCCCATCAACCATTTTATTCAGTGGTGGCGACTAGGGACCGTGTTTCCCTTTTGTACCAGGCATTTATATTTCATTAGTTTATATACTGTTACCAGCTGGGAGCTTGTTCTCTGCTGATGTCTGATTTAGAGGCTCACATGAGGAAGGGGTGTGATTTACAGATACACACTGGAAAGCCAATTACCATTGATCTTAGCACAACGTTGGGAACAGCAGTTACTTCCGACAGCAAGAGCAGCAAAGCTGTCAAGCCTCCCCCTAGGAGTGCAAGACTCCTGCGGTCGGCATTTGCTTCGTGCTCTGCCGTTCCTTGCACATTCACAGCAGAAAGCTGCTGCCCAAAGCACCGGCTGCAACTGGTCAGCTCTATCTGCCGTCCCTGGAACAGCTGCATGCGGGGTTTTACAAAGAGAAAAGGATGCTGTAGTGTTGCCGGGTGGCTCAGGTGGGAGCCAGCTAATGACCTTTCTGCTCAAGGGAACCAGGTAAAGCCCTGGAGCGAGCTACCGCTACGCTCCTGCCCATCGCATGTCAGTGCACAGCATATGACAATACAGAGCTTCTCCTGCACTGCAAGGAAACACAATCCAGAGGGAGGAGATGGGGAGAAGCTGTTTTTCCATTGTGTCACAGAGATCTCCTGCGAGCAAGGCCTTGCACAGAGCAGGGGCTCGTATACTCGGTGCTCTTTTTTACAGTCTGGTTATGGCGGCTGGGAAAGAGGAGTCTGAGCATTTCAAGCACAAATAGGTCTTGCAAGAAAAACACGTTTCAAGTTTCCCTCTGGAAGTGGGAATCTCTCCCCCTCGTTCCTTAAGATGTTGCCTCCTCCAAGGAAGAACTATATCTGCAACATCATGAGGGCTCTGAAGGGAAGAGTAAAAACTCCCGAGGCAGTGTCCATAGGGTTTTACCTGGCTCACAAATTCCTAGCTCAGAGCAGGTACATTGCCAGACTTTTCACAGGATCCAAATCACCGTCTCTCGCAGGTTTCTTAGGATCAGTGGCCACTGAATATTCACTATATATATAAAAAAAAAATCCTCTGTCTCATTCTTATCTTGTGATGCGAATCCCAACAAATAACACCAAAAGCTGTTGTGAAGAAAAGAAATACAAATACTCCTTTAGTTATATACCCATATCCCTCAGGGCAGGATGGGCTCTCAAGGGCCCAAGCCTGTAATTTTTTGAACAGATGGAAAAGCCTTGTCTGCAGCCTACGCCTTGCCGTATCACCTCACAGCGCAGCACAGCAATATTTAAGTCCCTGGGGGATTACAAGCACTGCCCTACTGCCTGAGTTTGGGATTAAAAACAAGTCAGGGCCAGTCTTCCCCAAAGAAAACAGGCCAGAGCCACACTGGGACTGGGACACCCTCTCTGGGGATGCGGTGCTTCCCCTGGTGGAAATGGCTGGGCTCAGGCTGGTGACTAGAAATGCCGCATGCGTGCCAGCATGTTTTGCATGGGCAGTCTGGTGGCACTAGCACTGGAGAGCATCCCTGCCTCTGGGAGCTGCTGTTCGCTTCTAGGAAAGCCGAGCATGCACACAAATCTCTTTGTTTCGAGTATCGCGGCATTACAAACAAGATACCCTCGGTACTGAAGCCAAGCAACAGCAGAGGAGCTGCCAGCTTTTGTTACACTGATGAACATCTTCCAAAACCAGTAAAGGCTGCATGAGCACACCACCAATCTCCCTTTCGCTGCGCTCCTCAGTGTAACATCGCGATGCCTTCCAGCTGTGCACCACAAGTGACTAACATCTGTCCAAAGTTTGTTTCAAAACCCCTGCACGGAACAATCACTGTACACTCTCTGCAGGGTGGTGAGAAGAGCTGTTTTCATGCAAGCGGATGGTTCCAGCATGTCAGAACAAGAAATTCTCTCCTTGGACCCTGGGCACAATTTGCATTCAAAAGATGGGGAAGCAGGGGCTGGGAGATGCCATCAGGAGATCTCTCCATATTTCAGGGCATTTTGAGCACTGTGCTCTTTAAACTATTTGGCTGGAGCTGGTGATAACTAAGAGGGAGGGAATGTTTGCCCACACAGGCACAGGGCCTTTGCTGATGTATTTGCAAGCCCAGAATTGTTAGTTTGAAGCCTGTAATGAAAAGGCCAGATCTTTGGCTGCTGTAAGCATTTGCTCAGACTGCATTCATTTTTATCCCAGACGAGGGACCACGGCCAGGAAGTCTATACATACATTTGATAGAAAGAAATTTGTTAACGGCATGCTTTTATACCTTCACAAAATGTGTAAGTCAGATTATTCTAAGCTGGGCTTTGTTTGCTTGGAAGCATGTGACTCAATAGCACAGACAAGCCTGGTATCTCAGGAGCAGAGCAGGTAGCAAAGACGGCTCAGAAACTTGTGTGAAAAGCCCTGTTTCCTGGATTTTGGTCTATTTATATTGACTTGTTCATGACCAGAACACCCCAGGACCAAATGATCTGGTCTTGTGATCTTCTGTATTCAACCAGCCAGCAGCCAAGATAGCATGAGAGAGAGAGACCCTAGTTTAAGTACCTTGCCTGGAAAGTCCTCCTCTTAGCATAGCAGAGCACAATATTGTGGTCTGGAGTGTTTCATTCTCAAACTCCCCAGGTCTCAGCAAAGGCAAATTTGTCCCTGAGAGTGGAGGGAGGGGGTGTGCTCATGGCCAAATGGAGCAGCTCCTCAGCCTGGCGGGGCATTGCGTGCTGGAAAGTGCTTTCTTCCCTGCAGCGTTCACTTTGCTGCTATTATGCACACATCCATCTGAAGTCACTCCAAATACAAAAAGAAGGGAAAAAAACACAGCCTGTAAATAACAAGATAAATTGCCATCAGTGGCCAGAGCAGTGCTATAAAAGTCTCTTCAACCACAGAATGACCATGCTGAGAAAGTTCCCTTTCTCCTTAAAACTGTGTGTCATAGGCAGGGACAGAGGTTCTGTATATTCTTGTCCCTCTCATGTCAGAAAAGTTTGGGCAGGTCTGTCCGTTCTTCCCCCAGCACCCCATATCCTGACGGCATAACCAGACCATCCAGAAATAGGGACATTGCTGAGACTCCTTACAGCCTGGCCCTGGAGGAAGAGGAGAATGAAAGGAGACAATGAATGGAGTGAAGGTTTCCAAGAAACCTGTGTAATTTAGGTACTGCCCTCACTGACCACGTTTAGATGAGTCTTTAGGTTCCTAAATCCCTTTAGTACTGCTGAAGCATTCCTTCATGACTAAAACAGAATTTCTTGTTTACTGAAGGCGTACGATTAAAATAATCATTCATCATCTAAATACCATTTGTGAAGCTGTACCCTGCACGCACTGCCACAAAGTTAAACCCAGGTTTGTTACTGCAATTTTAAGCATAGAGAACTAACTGCATATGCCTAGACATGACAGGGCTGGTCAAATCCAATCTAAACAGCTTCTACTTCATGGAAACCCTGGCTGAAAAAGCATATAAATATTCTTTGTCCAGCAATCATCCATGACTCTCTGTGTTTTCACTATTCTAGGAAGCCTGAGATACTATTTTTATTTAGACTAAAAATAATAAAGGCTTTTCTCCAATCCTCCAGGTGCCCTAATTGAATTATGTCTGCTTTAGTAAACCCCAGCACTGCTAAAATCAGACAACCACCTACCCAGAACGTCTAGGACGCATATCTAGGAGGCATGGTGTCTGCCTCCTCCAGAAACTCTATCCAGAGGTGTCTTTTGCGAGAAGTTTAGTCCTGGAAAATTACCAAATCAGCTTAGTATGGAGCAGAGAAAGCACATTCCGAGTCTCTGAGCCACTGCAGAGAAAGCCCAGCTGACTGGCTCCTCTCTTTTATAAAGAAATCTTTCAGACGAGGACTTTGGTCCAGTGTTTGCACAGCCTGTCATAGACAGAAGGGGACAGGGCATTGGATTTGCAGCTGGAGCTCTTATTACTACCACAATTAACTCGTGAGAAACAGCCCAAGTAGCCCTGCAGACTGCAGCTCAAACAACTTAGAGGGAAGGTTTGCAGGTAATGCCTTAGCCGCTTCTTGCAGCTATTAACCATGGAGTGATGATTCATGAGTTTCTGCATCATGTGCTCCCAGAAGCATAAGCCTGTCACTCCCAGTCTTAGTTTCCAAATGCTTTTACAATCACGGAACCATTCAGGTTGGAAGAGACCTTTAAGATCATCGAGTCACTTGCAGCCCAGTGAGAATATGCCTATCCACCCTACCACAGGCGACCCCAGAGGGCATAGAATCGTTTAGATTGGAAAAGACCTTTAAGATCATCAAGTCCAACCATTAACCTAACACTGCCATTCCACCACTAAACCATGTCCCTAAGCACCTTGTCTACCCATCTTTCAAATACCTCCAGGGATGGGGACTCAACCACTTCCCTGGGCAGCCCGTTCCAGTGCTTGACAACCCTTTCGGTGATGAAATTGTTCCTAAGGTCCAATCTATACCTCACCTGGCACAACTTGAGGCCTTTTCCTCTCATCCTATCACCCGTTACCCGGGAGAAGAGACCAACCCCCACCTCACTACAGTAAGAGCGATAAGGTCTCCCGTCAGCCTCCTCTTCTCCGGGCTGAACACCCCTGTTCCCTCAGGCGTTCCTCATAAGACCTGTGCTCCATGGCCAGACTTCTCTCAGAGCTCTCAGCTTGTAATGTTAGCACTGCTGAAAATGTTAAAGAGCAGTCTGACTGTTACCAAATCTATATATTGACGGCAGCTAGCTCCTCTACTTCTTAAGAAGTTTCTGTGTTTCCAGCAGGTTGCAATGAGACAGGCTCTACCCTTTTCAGTGTAGCTAGAATAATCCACAGAAAGACCCATGAGCCTGACCCTCTCTGAAGATTGCTTTCAGTGAGGGGGGGAAAGAAAAAGCTAATTCTTTTCTACAGATGTTCTCAGCAATACTGCGATTTCAGCAAAGCCAGAGAGGATTCAAATGCCTCTCTCAGCTGAGGAAGAAAGCACCATCATATGCCTTCCCCAAACCGTCTTTCCAACTAACAGTGCAGCCACTGTCATTGAAAAAAAACTTAGAAAAAAATGAAGCAAATAGTAGGGGGTTTTTTTGTTGTTTTTTTCTTGGCTGTTATTTCTGCAGTTAAAGCTACAGCTGAAAGCGGCAGTAGCAGGTTACAGCAGAAACTGAATATGCTACTGTGCAGAGGTTCAGTTCAGTGAACCGGGCAGTCTTAAAAAGAAATTGTTCTTCAAACTTCAGAAGTGAAATTAAACAAAACATGATTATCCCTTTCAGTGAGGGCATGTTCAGAAAACACCATCCGAACACAGTACAAGATAGCTCGGGCGTATGCTGCAAGGTTTAAAACCTGAAGCAATGAGAACTGCACTGAAGCTTGCCCTGTTTTACTTCCCTTTGGTGTCCTGGAGCTGACGGAGTGGAGGAGCTTTAATAAAGTGCTTCAGTCAGCCTCCCTGTGGCTTATGCCCTGAAATGCCCCTGCCCAACAGTTCAGTACCACAGCCTTTCTGCCCTTCAGAGGGCTCTCCCAAACATGAGATGGGGGAGTAAAGCCACCCCCAGCCTCCAGGCTTTATCAAAACAAGACTAGGAATACCTAATAACTAATGAGGAAATAAAAAAAAAAAAAAAAAAGTGTTGCTCAAATTGCAGGGGTGGCAGAGAGGACATGCTCTGAATGAAATATAAAACAGTACAGTACTGCAACATGGCCCTTGTCCAAGCTTGGATGGCGTGGGGGGGCTGAGGCCCCCACTCAGAGCTCCCCTTTGCACCACAAAGCTGGTGAGACCCAGTGGCAGCTGCCATGCATCAACCCTGTGCTGAGGGGGATCAAATCCCTCTGGGCTGAAAGCACCAAGCTCATGTCATGTTTTAACGATGCCCACAGACCATGTGGAAAAGCTGCCCAGCAAAGCGGCTTTAACTGAGCAGTAAGATAATCAATGAGAGGGAACCATGATCATACATTATCTAGAAATATGGCTGGCCCAGAGTATAAACTCTGGCTCCATGCAATGAAAAGATTAGGACTTGGGGAAAAAATGTAGTAAAGCTGTGTTATTCTGACAGTTAATTCTCATCCACACGGCAGTGCAGTATATATGGCTTTACTGTCCACTCCTATTCTGCTCCCTTAGCTATATTTCCTCTGGTAGTTGGTTTGTAGCCAACCAAGCTATTCCGGCAGAGCCCAACAGAGATTCATGGTGCTAAACGAGCCAAGCATGCAGTCAAGGCTAATGCTGGCTTTCCAGGACCTTCTTAAGGTTTCCAAAGCTTGAGAAAGTGGGCAAGACTCCATGGATCTCGTGAGCCACTGTGTGACTACACAGGAATTTATAGCTGTGTTGTTGCTACAGCTTTAGCTGGAGAAGGGATATACCTTACTAGTTAACACTTTCCAATGAAATCTTAATTGGACTGTGCAGAAGCTGAGAGAAAAGAAAACCATTCTCAGATGGAGTCTCTGAAACATGTTTTGCAATCAGTCAGGACAAGTGCATGGTAGGGAGAAACGTAAACCTAAACCCCCCCTTTGTGACCAAGGGTAGGAATGGCAATGAAGGCCCAAAGCAAAATCTCCTCATTTTGAATGCAGCCTCTCAAATACCTGTCCTGAGTCCAAAGGGGTCTGATCTGCAACTGCATGTTGACATTTGTGAATGTGACAGTGAATCTTAAAAAGATTCCTGAGACGCCTATAAAGGAAAAGGTATCAATCAATAGCAACATGGAACCACTTCATGTGCTTCCTTAATGTGTTAAATAATGGCCGAATAACGAATATGTAACAGATGAGTGAAATATTAGACTGTACAGAAACACATGGCAGTGCTGAAAGTATCAGCTTTTCCTGCACAGAGAAGTAGTGCTATTTCTATTGGACTTAGCCAACAAAACTTTCCATCCAGTCCGGCTTTTCAAACAATTAATCTCATGGAAACCAGAGTGCGAATCGTGCTGGGGAACTAAATGCTTTAAAAACAGAACTTTGGTGAAAGAGCCAACAGCATTGAAAGCAAATTCACCTGACTTTCTGGGCTGCGTTCAGAGAAAGCCCATGCAAAATAGGGGGGAAAATCTTTCCTTAACTATCTTCAGAGATCTGCTCTTCTCCTTGTCCCAAAAGCCCTCCTACCCGCCTGCCCTCAGCAATATTGGCTGCAAAGTCAATCATCAATCTGAAGAAACCTGATGAACCCACTCAGCATGAGCGCTTCTCAGGAGATCACTGTCCAAACCTTCTCCAGAAGCAGAAGGTGCCATTTCTGACAGTACAGGACTTGGTACCAAACCAGCATCTGAATTACCCCAGATCCCAGGACTGCTCCGCACACCTGGGTAGAGGCAGGTGCCAGGACGGTATTCTGAGACAAGAATGAACCCGGCGGCCAGAGGAGATACTGAGGAAGTGGGAAAGGCAATGTCATCCCCCAGTTTTGGTGGCTGACTCCGGAGGGGTTGTAAGAACTGGGAAATGTTCAAAATGTGATTGTCCAGACTCATACAATCAACTCAAATCAGCCCATTTGCTGACTTCAGGGGGGCAAAAAGGTACATCTGACTGCATGAGATGCTCTCCCATCTCTATCGCCCAGTTCAGGGGCCAAGGGTGGGTTTGCAAGGATTCATAGAATCATACAATCATAGAATGTTTTGGGTTGGAAGGGACCCCTAGAGGTCATCTAGTCCAACCCCCCTGCAGTGAGCAGGGACACCGCTAACTAGATCAGGTTGCTCAGAGACCCGTCCAGCCTGGGCTTGAATGTTTCCAGGGATGGGGCCTCCACCACCTCTCTGGGCAACCCGTTCCAGTGTTTCACCACCCTGCCACACAGAGGGGAAGGGGAGACGAGACCCCATGTGGATTTGGTGAAGAGAGGGAGAGAGGGGACAGCCACAAACCACTCGGCTTGGATGGTGGGAGAGAGGACAGGAACAGGGAAAGCAGGTTATGCAGGAGACAGCCTGTAACAGGAGGCAAGGAAATGGGCTGTGATTTTACCACTTGTTTCATACAGGCTCCCAGGACAGCCCTGCCTGACACCAGAGAACACATCCAAGACATGACAAGCTTCGAGTCCAACATGTGGGTGGTAGAACTTCTTTTACAAAAGGGAGAAAAACCTCCACCATAACCCAGTAAGAACAACATTCAGTAATACATCTCCTTAATCTTGGTCAAAGAACAGCTGAAATATTTTTGCTGAAATTGAAAGCAAATTAATCAGCATGAAGCAGACGGTCTCTGGTTGGGAAATTTCAAGGAAAATAGTTGCAATTTGGCAAAACTATAAGCAGCTGGAATGAATTATTGTTGCTGGAAGTGCTGGCCTATTTTAACAATAGGTGGTGTACCTGCATCACTTACCCTAGGCACAAAATCCAGTACTGCCACGACAAAGACAGAAATGCAGGCTGATGCTGTTAATCACCAACCCCTAAAGCATTGTAAGGACGTCAAGGAAAGCAGCTTTTTCCTTGGAGTCGAGAGGTGGTAATTTTACCCTTTCTTGCAGAGGAAACACTGGTTGCTGAATTTAAATTTTCACAGATCAAAAAAAAGCCCTCCAGGTGGTTTCTAATCCATGCAGTTAACTGAGCCTATGAATTTTGAGACCCCCTCAGATAGACAGCATCTTATTTTCCAAGCCTTTTTGAAAAGCCTAATAAAGATGAAATGAGCAGCATTTTTATAACCCATTCCAACACAGAGTGCAGGAGTGGCAACATCAGGGGACACCACTGGGTCAGTAGACAGGTACTGTGGCTTCTCTGCATTGGAAACTTGAGGATGAAGGCGTGGGTATAGTTTGTATAAAGACGTAGACAGAGCTGTATAGGGGACTGAGGTTAGAGAAGAAGGTGTTGGAAAGCAGTGGTGTGCAGGAGGAGTGCGCAGTGGGTGCAGCAGCCTCTGGGTTGGATTGACAGGTGCGTAAAAAGAGATTAGTTTAATGACGGCGTCCTGGGCTTTGAATTTAAATTCTTCAACCAGATTCTAGGGGAATATTATAGCTTTTACCTAAGGAAGACAGGTGAATTGTCCAAGTAACTTCAACCACAAAGAACCCTGAAGACTCACTGGGATGGATGTTTGCAGGGCGATACCCTTTGGGATCAGACGTGTATTCAAGCACATCAAAAAGATGTGCAACAGAGAGTGCCCCCAAGATTCTCATCAGAGTAACAGCAGTCCCCCAAAGGCACACTCATGGACAAGCTCTGTTCCCAGTTTACCAATGTAAAACCAAAAGGGAAGCAGCTCTGAATGCTCACACATTCAGCAGAACTTCCCAAAGCCAGCACAGGCAGAAGGAAAGCCCACTGGCCCAGGGGTGTCAGCAGCTTCCCCCACACTTCTGCTTCGGGAAGGGGGTACTCAGTGCTTCATGGCAAGCTCCGAAACGGTTTTAGTGATGCCACTATAAAAATACTCGATTCAGAAGAGGCCATGCTGCCAGACAAGTTAATGCCATGGGGAACGCCACACATGGCTCTTTATGGCAAAAAGTACACAGCCAAGCATACAATGAATCTTGAAAGCTTTGTAGGAGCCCCATAAACGCTTCTGTGTGCTGATGAGGTGAGAACATGGAGCTCTGTGCCTTACCAGTAGCCACAGGTTCCTTTCCATTTAACTCACTCTTCAGGCAATTACACATTCACTACCATTTTAAACGCTCTGTTGCACATTTGGCTCTTGGAACATGGAATTCTAATCTACTCTATCCTCTTCCAAATATGAAAGCAGTAACTCCACAACAACTGAACAGGGACAAAGTAGAAAGTAAACAGAGCCATTACTAGAAAGGCATAAGACAGACTTTTCTCCTAGAGGCATGTTCTCACTAATCTTTGCATCAAGGTGAAGTGACTTCCCTGTGATGGAAGAATGAGGCAGTGGCAGAGCAAAATGGGGGATTGAGGTAACTTGATTCTTAGTAGTTTACTCCAAAAATTTAATCTGTGCTCCCTCCTAATCCCCATCTAGAGAGCCTTCTCTGTGGGACATCCAGGTTTATTACCAACCCAGTCTCCCTCTCCCACCTCCTGGAAGGCAAGTGGTGCAGCAGAGCCACGTGCTCGGTGCTGAAGGTCAGTCTCTGAGGATGAGCAGATGCCATATCACCTTTTTGAGGGTGTTGGTAGGGGATCCCTGCCTGTCCTGCACCCTGTTAGGGCAGCAGCAGTCATGTGTTGCAGGAAGACAAACGGTCTCAAACACATGCTCCAAAAAGCACCCCATGTTGTGACAGGGGATCCCTCCAAAATGAAACCCACGAGGAAACCCCCGTGCTGCCATCGAAAGCAGCCTCCTCTTGGCTTGTACCAAGCACCCACCCCAAGTGAGTACCACGGACCTGGAGGGCTTTTCTGGCTGTTTTACTGACCTGCAAAATTGCCTGGGAAGGGTGAGGAGTCCTGCAGCACAGCGCGTGGATGGGAAGGGATGCGGGACTGCCTGGAGCAGCCAGGCAGGCTGCGGTCCCCATCTCCAGCACTTTTTCAGAAGACAGCAGGGTTTGCTCTGAAGGAAAAGGAGAGAAAGAGAGTTGCCAAGAAGTCAAGCATCTGGCTGAACCTCCACAGGTACCTACACAGGCATGCAAGGGTGATCTCCGTGCCTCTGAGGTGAATGGAAAACATTCAGCCTTCTACTAAATTCTCTTTATTTGCAGATTTATTCTATTTATTGAGGGTCTCTCACAGTTCAGGAGTATACAGAAGAGTTAATCTAATTTACTGTGAAGTGCCACACTGTGGTATGAAGTGTTTCATAGGCAGGCAGGATTCAAAGGTTTCACTGAATTGAAAAGCTGAGTTACATTTGATTACATTCAAAGGGGCCAGAGAACAGAAGAATGGGAGGAAAATATTTCCATAGGTGAAAGCAGATGGAAGTTGATGATCTCTCATGGTTAACTTACAGCCTCTTATGCTTTCTGGGTGTTAATGTTAAATCAGCTACGCTCCTGCTAACTTACCTCTTGCAAGATACCTTTAACTACTAATCCAATTTTTTTTGTTCCGTTCAAGTTCTGTTACTGACACATCTCAGAGTATAAGTTCACTTTAAGTTCACTTCCAGAGTAAAGGGTAAACCTGTTACTTTGCTTCAGGTTGTCTCCGGAAATACTATATTATCACTCCAGCAAAACACGAGCGTGGTACATAGCCTGTTTTCATATCATTTTAGCAGGTTCTCCCTTGTGCGCATGTACGATTCAGGCCAAAAAAGTTCTCACAGCCATTTTGTTCTCTATCGTAGCAAACAGGCTGGTCTGCTTGGATATGCATTTGGAAATTAGCAATGAAACATTGCAGAGAAACTGGCTGAATTTCAGGAAAATAAGGCATTCTTCCTGGGGAGCACACCTTCACCACGATAGCAAAAGCATTTTGTGAAGATGCACCAAACTTTCTCCCCCACACCGGGAATGCTCTGACCCCAAAGCCCATGCTTTCCCAAGGATGCCCATTGCAGCAGGAGACCAGGTGCGGTGCAGATCAAGCTTGGGCTATTGTATCAGGGTATTTACATCCGAACCTGCTCAGGACGTTGCTGACTGACACAGGGAATAATGCCATTTCTAGTACAAAGACAGCCTCTATCTGTGGAGGGGTTGTGCTGCTCTTTAAAGAGCAGCCAAGAGCGGAGCGTGCTCTCCCATTCCCCCCAGCCGCCCACAAACAGCGGGAGCCTCTCCTGCCGAGCGCCTGCGTGCATCTGGAGGGACCGAGCCCCGGCAGCTGTACCGATGCCACGCTAAGCTGCCAAGTCTGCTCGGATCCACAAAGGCGCCACACACTCCCGAGAACATCCCCTGCGTGTGCCTGTAATTTTGACTGAATTCACCCTTGAACCTCCTGGGCATTGTAGGCTCCCCCCCCGGCACCCCTCCAAAACGCAGTGCACACAAACCCCCTCTTCATTTCATTTAAGGGAAGAAATATATATAAAAGCCCTAATACAGACGAGCACACTTCCCTCTTTGTGCATGGGGAGCATCAACTGGAAAGAAACCAAGCAATTACTGAGTCCTGGAAGAAAAAAAAACAGTGAACTAGTTAGAAGAATTACAAACCAAGGATGAAAGAGATTTTAAAAAAAAACCAAAAAACATCCAAAGAGGTGTAAGACAGCTATGGCAAAGCATCCACCAAGAGAGGGAACGTTTATCCCGCCGGCAGTGGGAGCCTCTCCCAACCGCCCGCTCGTCAGTGCCATGGCTGTAAACGAGTTCCCCTAAACGTCCCATGCAACACGTGCCGGCCGGCCGATCACACCACGCTGGGAGGAGCTGCATCGGAAGATGTACGGCTGAAATCAGTCAGAAGTAAGCTGTCAGCGGGGGGGGGACACGTTTCTCCGGAGGTCACTGATCTGATTACAAAGCCTGCTGCCTGCCAGCCCCGTCAGGCCGATTGGCCTGGCTCTCGCAGAGCGCTTTCCCTTGGCTTTTGACCCAACTGAACATTTACACAACCTAAATATTTCTAGTGTTTATTTCACAATGCTCTTCTGAGTCTTAGGAAGTGTGCGCTGTCCTTGTTGTGGTCATCTCCTCCCTGCTGCCGTTGCAGGGAATGGGATGGCTCCCTGGCAGAGAGCAATTTGGTGCGCAGATCCTCCATTTCAGCTTAGGCAATCCTTACGAGCAGGACGTGGTTTTCTCAAGCATATCTGTTACTCAAGCTGACCTTACCCTTTCTGCTGGCATTTTGCTTTTTGGCTGTTTTCCCCCCTCTCTGGACTTGTTACAAGGAATTCAGTGACAGAGCAGGCTATTGCAAGATCACAAGACCCTTTTGTTATAACCCCTATAAGTCGGGAAAAGGCATGGCTTTGAAGAAGGTTGTTTAGGTTTCTTTTTTTTTCTTGAGAACATCAAATCTTCTGGATCAGACAGGCCTTGCCCAGGGCATTGTTCCTAGAAAAAAAAGGCTGTTTTAGCTTTAACCTCAAACTGCCCCCTGAGCAGTAACAGGCTGCGGATGCAGATGGATATAAATTCCTCTGGCTGACCAGATGCAAGGCGGCTCCAGGCCAGAAGCCGCTGGGCTGCGTGAGCCCGGTGCTGCAGGTTGGAGCCCTCCACACACAAACACAGGGGTGGGAGTCAACTCCCTCCTCTTCATCCAAGGCTCTCCTGGCACGGAAGGGTGCCAACATCTGGATGGGGCACATCCGCTCGGCACAACCTGCATGCTGACGCTGTCTGGCCCCCGTCTGGCCTGATCTGACACTGGCAAGAGGGTCACGCCTGCCTGTGGATTCGGCATTATGCATTTCTTTACTTTTTTTTTTTCTTTTAATTTAAATGCAGATCTCTTGCAATTTTACTCACAAAGCAAGTTGTGATCTCCAGTGAGTTACTCGCAACACCATCCATTCAGGGGAAACACCAAAAAAGTAGATCAGCAAATTTTGCAGGGTCACTTGCGGCATCTGCCACGTGATCCCAGCTGCGGAGGAGACGGCTCGCTCCTTTGTCACCGTGCCTTGATGCCAGGCATCTAACAAGGCAGCTGAGAAACCCTCAAATGCTGTGGGAAGCAGGGTTTCATTAAAACAAAAAATACCAAACACATTGCATGTATTGATTTGTAATTCTCACCAGTGGTTTTTTTTTCATAAAGTAATTGCAGATGCTTGCTCTCGTTGCTTGCAGAGAGACCAGTCAAATCTTAGTCTGTCTTGCTTAACAGCCCCTGCATCAAAGACCTCATGAGAGGTTTGGACACTTTAAAAGGATCAGCAATTATCTGTGGTGCTGGCTTTGCGTTTACTTTCCTTGCATATTCATGCCAGCAATATTTTAGCATGCATATAACAGGCGGAAGCAAAGACTGACAGTGGGGGATACAGCTGAAGTGAAGCAGATGTCTTTTAAATTCAGAACACATACAGCAGAGAAACACTGAGTGATCGAACACAAACTAGAAGTGAAACCAGAAAAAATGGATTTTATACTTAAAACTGAGCACTGCAGAAAGAACAAGGAGCCTAAGTGGTGCAAACCAAACTTATTTAAAAAAAACCCCAACTCTTACACTGTGCACCCTCGTGCATTGCCAAGTAGCACAGGTAAGGAATTGCAGTAAATTTAGTGTTATGTCAACCATGTCCCTTTAATTATTACTTTTTGGCGCAGCACATAGGACACCTCCAGGCCAAAACACAAGTGATGTTGAAAGTACAACTGTTCCCTCCCTTTGGGAATGAAAGATTTCTGATTGTTATATAAACATATTTGGAGCTATTTTTTAAAGATTCATCCCATTAGCAATTATACTAATAAGAGTGAGTCAGAGACCATTTTGCTGACATTTAAAATGTGCAACCTAAAGTCAGAACCTATGAAACTTCAAGCAAGCAGACCTGATGTGAAACAGTCTTATTTGTTCTGGTGGGATTGCTCCAAGGAGCAAGGGCTCGCAGCATGCGATCTTGGATTGTGAACTATATAGAGCTGCTTCGTTTTAATTGCAAGGCACTGGGCACATCCAGGCAAAAGCAAAACACATGGAAAAAAGAGTGACTCTAGAGAAAGAGCAGATAATTATAAAATGAAAAAGAACCAAGGGTGGAGGGTTACTCTTTTTCCTGGTTAATCTGGGAAACTTATTCAACTGAGGCAGCAAGCAGTGGTCATTAGAAAAGCGCTGTGACACGCAGACAGTAAAAAAAGCTCAAATCCAGGCTTTTACAATAATCACAGACCTGAAGACAGACTTTCAGCTCCTCTTGGAACAGCTCTCTTCTAAAAGCAGACCTGAAATGTAGCCCACACGCCAGCGGCTATCTTTGGTACAGAAGCCCTTCTGGATAAACCAACGCGATGAGTTTCTTGGCAGTGGAGCGGAGTCACTTAAAACTCTGATTTGGCTTCTGCACAGCGCAGATGAGGCCACGGAAAAAGGCAGGCAGGCAGGCTGGTGAGGCTCAGCTGCTTCATTTTGCTGCAACTCACTTAGTATTTTATGAAATTTTGATCCATATGGATTAGACAACTGCCTCCTCTCCCACAATTTCATTTCACTTAGGTTTCAGAGAAAGCTAAAAAAAAAAACCAAAACCAAAAAACCCCTCAGATTAAAACACAGCTTCTGTTTTGTGCATGTGCCCATTGGCTCAAATCACACAAAATGGTCAGGTTCGGCTGGTTTTGATAGCATACCAAAATATCAGCTTGTCTTCTGCTCCAAAAGCTTGTGAATTCCCCGGCCGCCTGCATGGCTGTGGCCTGGCTGCTGGCTGTGTGGCAGAACCACACAGGTTCCACACAGTTTTGCTTGTTGCCTGGGTATGTTTCTATCAAAGCTGTTTCCTTGCCAAAACCACAAAGGATGAGGCAAAGAGGAAAAAACTCCAAGGCTTTCAGTGAAACTGTTCTTGAATAAGGTGACATAAGCCTCGCCTACAGAAGATTAAGCTTAATCTCTGAAAAGGGACAGCAGAAAGGCTGGTAGACTTCAAAATGAGCTACAACAGCTGTGTTTGGGTTGGCCAACAACCGCTCTCCGCTTTGGCTGCGGCTGGCTGGGCTCATGTGAACAAGGCAGATTATTAAAATACAGCGTTCAGCAAGCCCATCCTTGGAGCCCTTGACGGAGCAGCATTCGCCTTTGTGTTTCGCTGCTTCGACTGAACGTAGTAACAAAGCAAAGCAGAGTGATAACGCGACGCGCCCGTGACAACAGAGCCAACAGTAATTGCACGGTGCTGTCCTTAGTTCAAAGCAAAAGATACCGTTTACTGGCTTAAAGCTTGTCTTTTTGTTTCAGAAATACCTTTTGGGTAGGGAAATGCATGCCCTTCTGTCTGTCTGCTTTAACTGCAGGGTTTAATTGGCCTGATTTTAGAGCATAATAGATAAATCAGCAAGACATGGCAGAAGTCAGAATAAATCAAGCTAAAAAGCTTTTCATAACTTACTAGTCACCACAGAAGGAGGGAAACTGCCAATTTTCCACAGTAATAAGCTATGCTACCAACCTGAAGAGTAGCTTAAAATAATTAACAGTCCCAAAAAAGAAAGGGTGTGTAGCCGAGTGTGTCTGTGGAGCCGCTCCACCCAGTACAATGGGAAAAAATTAACTGGGCGGACCTGCGTTCCCGTGGCAGCTGAGAACGACTGTGCTTTGTATTTCTGTGCCTGGAGATATACATTTATTGCACATGATCACAAGCAATGAGGCAAAAGAGGAGCTTGAAAAGCAAAGCAAGACAAAACAAAGCACTTAAGAAAAAAAAAATGGAAATAATTTGTACGACAAGATAAAGAGCAACTCACTGTGTGTTTTCAGGAGTGGTGGTTTTCATCTTTGCAGTAATTATATCATTTATTAGATGATGTTTCCTGTATGATATTTAGAGTTATTGTGGGAGGATGTCATAACATCCATGTTTATTAGATAACTTTAGGGACTTTGCTGTGGGAGGCTGTAAGTGAAAAGAATGAAAGAGATAAATCGTCTAAGAAAGATCAAACGCTCTGTTTGAAAACAAAGGGCACAATGCGCTTAATGGAGATGGGAAATAACCATGCAGCACCCTTTTTCCTGCAGATGTAGGATGTCTGGTATCTGGATCTAACCTGGTAACCAGGACATCTCTCATACTGACAAGAATCAGGAAAAAATGGATGCAAGCCTCCTGGTTCTGCAAGGAGCTCAAAGGAGAGATGCGGGTGCGGAAAGTCTGTGAGATCTGGACGAGGAGAAGACTGGAAGGAGCCCTGGGGGCACAGAAAGCCTTGTGCAATGCACAAGAAAAGAACACAGTGCTGTTGAGCTGTACTTCTTCTGGAGGAATTGCTGAAAATGGGTTTCCTTCCCACTGAAGGGTTTCGGGAGGACTCTTCCTTTGGGCCTGGACGTTTGAGGCTGATCAATAACCCTGCTGTTGATGGCAGCCTGGCAATCACAGAGCTCTTGAGGTTAAGGTCAGATAACTGGGCTCTGTCATAGCTTAAGGCAACCTGTTGTACCATGTTAGAGCTTTGTTAGTCCAGGTCTGGTCACCATTACCTCTTTGTTGATAAGTTTGTTTCCTCAGAAAAGTCCAAAAAGGAAAGTCAGCACCATTCACTTCACCTTCATGACCAAGATATTGAAATATTATTTTGAAATAAAGAAAATTAAAGTGTACTTTTTGCTTGGAAAATTAAAAAAAGGTTATATCAGTTGTACAGAAAGAAATATTCAAAGTATTCAAATTTCATTTCTGGAGTCAAATCAACTTGATTTCCTCTCCCTCAATAGGATATCCCTTTGGTATTTGATATCTATTCTGTATTTTGAAATGCCAATTTTGTGTTATTGTTAGTGAAAAAGATGTTAAGAATCCTCCAGAGTGCACTCATGAATAAATGTTAAATTCATTCATTTCCTAAAATCCCTCGTCTTGGCTGCGCAACGGTACTTGTGGCAACACTACTGCAAGTTGGTTGTGGGGCCCATTCCAGGTTTCCTCAGCCTGCACCTCCACACAGAGCCACAGGCATCACTGCCATCAGCTTTGCCAACGGGTCTCAAACAAACAACATCCACGATCACTTGGCAAAAGCAGGATCTCCTCAGCAGGCCTTGGGAAGTAGGAGGGGGAATTAAATCCAAAAGCCCAACATGGTGCATAAAGAACGGAGGTGACAGTTTGGCAGTGGGTTCATCGGATCCCAAGGGCTTGGATGTTTTCATCTCTTGCTCCACTGTGCTCTGTGTTTCTTGTGAGCGTTGTACGCACAAGTCTGCTACTGTCGGATTCAAGCAGAGAAGTTTGGTGAGAAGAGCACAGACTTCATGAACTCCTGTCCCCTGGAAGCTGAGTCTGTGGGTCAGAGAGTGGGAGTGGGGGGCGGGATACATCGGAGCATGTGGGATGCTTCAGAGGATAAATGCTGCACACAACTGCGTCTTTGATGTGCAATTGCTCTTCACAGCCATGCCCGGTTCATGGAGCTGGGAAGCTTTTTCCTTATTTAAAAAGTAAGCTTTATGGATCAGCAACAAAATGGCAAGGTGTGTCTTCAGCGTAATGCTTTTATTTACAGCAATGATGGAGCAGAGAAAGAAAAACTTGGGGCTTAGCTCTTCAGAGTTTGGAGTGACTGCAGTTAGAAATATCACCTTTTGACTTGTAGAAAGAGCACCTTTGATCTGGGAATTGCTCAGACTAGAAAAATCAATATGGACTGGTATAATTTGTTATTTACACAAAGTCATTCTACTCTTGACTGCTAAAGGCTTTACACCTTTTAGTAATAGACATTTTTCAAAGAGATTGTGCTGAAGACTCTAAAACCCACACAGTTCTTTTTTCCCTCTTGGCTGCTTAAAGTTTTAGGTTCAGGTAGGAGGTAAAGCAGCCAAGCAAATGAGGCAGAACTCTGCAAGGAGAAGTTCAAATGTGGGCACAGGCGACATGGGGAAAGATTTAAGCTCCACATGAGAAGTCCGTGAAAAGCTGTCAAACGTTTCTGTCAAGGGGCGGCTTTCCATGGCAGCATCATGTCCTGTCCCAAAGAGCCACACTGGGCAGAGCAAACGAGAGCAGCGTCAAGCTCTGCAGCAGCATTTTAAAGCTGGAGGCGACCAGCATAACCACCCAGCTTTGTGCATCTGGAGAGAAGAATTTGCTCTTTGGTTTCTGAATGCTGGGTTTATTCTGCACTGCTGCGAAGCTGGGGTGGGGGGAAGGGGTTGCTGCCTTTTTTTTTTTTTTTTTTTTTTTTTTAGCTTTTTCATCTGAGGAAATCCATATCTAGAGTAAAACTAATCCATATCTAGAGTAAAACTAGCAAATTAATTTTATAAGATGAATGCAAATTAAAGCAGTCATCTAAGCTGTATCTGTCTTAATGCAGAATTTGATTATTTTCTTTTCTTCCATCTCCATCTGCTGTCTGCTTATAGCTACGCCGGTTTACCATTTTTAGTGTCCCCGATTAACCCTTTCTGCTGGAGTAATGCCTTCTGTCTTATCGCCACGTTGTCCTCAAGGTCTGATATGCAGACCAAGGGTGGCATCCCAGTAGTGCAGCCGTGTGGTCTTCTAGCTCTTCCGCTGCAGTATAGAACTGTGGCTCTCTGAAACTGCAAGTGCCATTTGGTCTGAGGTGTTTCAGTTTTGAGCTGGAGAATTGCACAGGTGGATCTGAAGTATCTTGGAGCAAGGCTTCCATAATAAAAATGAGACTGGTGGTGACAGTTTCCATTATGGTAAAGCAGATGAGTTCTTATAACTCCTTTTGTCAAAATTGAACTCTTCTCCTTGGTCCAAAAAGATAATTCCTCTGTTTGAAATATCGATCTGATATTTCGCTATTCAATTAAATTTCTCTGCCTTCATAGAGAGAATGCAATTGTTACTCAGTTTCCTAAATGCGGCACTATGAGGGACTTGTTCACTGCTTTGCTCCCTGAGGCTGTGTTTAGGAACTGCAAAAATTAGCCTATAAGAGTGTCTTATGGTGCTTGTATTTGCTGTGCCACCTCCCCTGTAAATACAGTCCCTTCATTAAAATCATCCTGTTAACCTCCATCAGTTCACTGTCAGTTCCATCACCTTGGGAGGTCAGAGTCCTCCTTGATAACAACATTCCTGTCTGTTTCCAGCTGTTTTCTCACATATTCCTATGAGTGACCCCAAACAGCAGAACATGGGAACATGTACATGCCCATCACTCAAAAAAGCACACAAGGTTTCATTTTAGGTCTATCAGCCTCAACAGCATCCTTTTAGGAAGAGACCTTACCTTGGTGGATGGGTAGGAGTCTCTGGACTCTGACCACAAAGGTCCTTCTAGTTCACTTCCTTCACTACCTGCTCCAGGGTACAATTCCCTGGGGAGATTTCCCACTGACAGGAGGTGATTCCATATGTAGCAGCCTACGTAGCACCATCTGACCTTACCATGCACAATATTTAAGCAGTGTTGAGCAATTAAGTAAGCATGGCAGGGGTGCCAAAGCTTAAAGTAGTGCAGAGTTACAGGGGAGACATCTCAAACTGGAGGTATGGCAGGGATGAGGGATTAGTTACAAAATCAAGATGGAAAGGAGTGATTGGGAAACTTTACCCCTTCCCATAACTACTGATTCAGTGAAGCGTTTTTTTTCTGCACTGCAGTCATAGCCAGCAGCATATACAGAATAAGGTTTTGAAGTGCTGTCACAGTGTGAATGATTTTCTTTAGAGCATAAAATCAGACTGCAAAGTTATTTTCTGTCTGCAGCGACACAAGAAGAATATGAATGTGATCATATCTGGCCCTGGGCATGCAGGAGAGCAGACTGGCCTTAACCAGATACACTTTTTTATTCAGAGTCCTTCTAAGAAATATAAAATCCAAAAGAAATTCTGAATCTGGCTAGATGTCTCGTAAGAGGAATAGGATTTCTGCATAGCTGAAACAGCATGACTTTGATTATTTGAAAACGCATGATTTAATCATTTCATTATGCATACCTTTTCTCAGCAGGCACCACAGCCTAAAACAGACAGAGACAAGCATTAGATAAAACAACATGCTTTCTAGCTAAAGAGATTGGAATCAAAGAGTTTAATCTTGCAAGGCACTGATGTCCTCGGTGCCTTTAGACTTGGCGGGTGTGCGGCGGAACGCCAAACTGAGCCTTAGCAGAGTCCTCCGCTCAGAAGTGACATCCTGGGGGATGGCTTTGTTTCTCCCTTCCATAGGGCACATCTGCCCATGTGTCACCTCCCTCCTCCTCTTCTTCCTCACACCCATCGCATGCAGAGTACTGGCAGTGCCCTGACACCCACCGTCGGTCCAGGTTGCTTTGACCTCCCTGCCACACATCTGTCCAACATCTGTCCAGGCTGTGAAATCATCACAGAAGAGACCTGGATCTCCGGTCTATCTATGAAGTACCTCAGCAGCTTTTTTGCACCATTTAGTCAATAAATACTCTCGGCACAGCATCCTTGTCACGAGTCACAGAAACAGTGACAGTGCACAACGCAGTGCTTTGGTTAGCAGCAGGCAGTCCATCACATGCGGTTAGCATGCAGATACACCATTTTTCCTACACAGAATACCTGGTATGCCCCGCTCTACAGATCTTTTTCCACTACTAGAGAGTGGAAACCACCAGGGCCAATGCTCTGCCCTATCCCACAAGCAAAGTCTGCACCGTACTTCTCCCCCAATACAGCAAACAGCAATTTGGCTTTACTGTCTTTGCAGCAAGATGTGTGCTGCACACCAACCCAACACAGACACGCTTGTAACGTGGTGCTATTTAGGAGAGGGGGAACAGTGTCCGGGAGAGCCCACTCTGAGCGCAGAACAGAGCCGGTGTTCACAGCCCCGCTCTCCGATTCTCCACATTTCAGCAGACAGTTAAACTAAATGGTCTCCATTTCTAATGAAAATAAAGGAACGTGCACTGGAATCCTCTGGGAGAAGCCCCCAAATGTGAGCTCATCGCCCAGGCACGTTTTGCAGTGCTGGCGACGAAGCGCGTTGCAGTTAGCTGTCGGGGTGGCCTGGCAGCCGCACACCAGTCGTGCCCATCGCCCAAGCTGGATGGGAGGCGAGTCCTCTGCATTAGCGAGGCTCTTGAACGCCAAGCTCAGGGTGCATCTCTTAGCCTGGGCTCAGCACCACACTCAGGAGGCTATTAGGCTGTGGACTGGAACCAGCCCTGGCCCAGTTGGCACTGGTGACCAGTCCATGCCTCTTTATCAGTGCAAGTGGGGCTTCCACAACAGGAGCAACACAAAGGTTGGTTGGCAAAAGGCTGCTGGATAATTTCCCCCTCCCACTGTAGAATGAGGTGGGTAAGGAGCAGGTGCCAAGGCCAGCTTTGTCCATTCACCCTGGACCCCAGATTCATGCCCAGGCTAGCACCCATCACTCATAAGGTATTCTCTGCTCCCCAGGGAATCAGGTGTTTGAAGAGCACAAGCCTTGTAAGATTGAGGCTGGCCAGACCTGCCTGAAATCTTCTCTGCAGAGGACACCTGGGGTATCCCTACTGAACAGTCCATCCTAATATGCTTCAATCAACCTGCAGATCCCCCGTAAGAAAGAGCAGGGCTTGCAGACTCACATTTTCATCATGACTCTGCAGGTAAGAGAACCGGAGAAATGGGAATAACGACACAGCCTTCTCTCCACAGGAAAGGAGGCTGAGAACACCGACGGGTTACCTACAGACCTACCCTGGATTCACCCAGTGACCCGAGGAGGCAAAGCTCAGTCTCAGGTCCTAAACTGTGGTCTCGCGGCCAATTAAATGCTATTCAAAGGGTGCCAGAGCATCAGGGAGCACTTTGATCTCAGAGATGCCAGCCAGATGTGTCATAGCTGCTCAGGTGCTCGCGCAGGTATCAGTAACAGCCCATGCACATCAGACAGACAGGTTTCTTCCTGGGTTTGCTAACAGAAGCAGCGGTTGCTCCCGAATCACGGAGAACAGAAATAATCCCTACCTTTTAAACATCAAAACCTGTAAGGCTTCACAGCTGCACAGCTCTGAAATTGAATTGAATGACTTGACTTGCCAAAACCAGAGATCAGAGTTCTAGGTCTTTCATGCCACAGCTGAAAGCATCAATAGCACTCAAAGAAGAGCACAGAGCTGCCTTTCAAATACCGATTGTGGCTTTAGAAGCATTATTGGGTCTTAGCCTTCAAACACAGTAACCTCAATTCAAAATGGATGTGGGACTAAAGAAAACTGATTTTCAACACGAGCACTTTATTATTTAAAGGACTGATTTTTCTTTCTGAAGTTATATCTAAAACTAGCTAAGGAATCTGGATTTCAATTAGGTTTTGAATTTAAAATAAAAAGCATTTGAATTCATCTTTAAGTAGAAGGGCAGCAGTGTGAGTGTTTTCTCTGCAAGCAACACAACAACAATTCAAAAGCAATATCCATGCAAGCACAGACTGGATCACACAGGGATCCAGGAAAAAAGGCTTTTGGGTTGAAACATTCAGTTCCCAGAAATTGCTTTCCCCACTGATGCAAAAGAATCCCAGGTCTGCTGACTTCTCCTGATGCTGTAGGACCTCATTGCTCAACCAGAATCTCTCTCTGCTTAGATACAAATCTCTTGGCTTCATGTATTGTCCCAGTACCTGAAATACCTGAGCAGCTCAACGTAAGTCATGCATTTATCCTCCTAATGCCCTTTTGAGTTCTGGCACTGTTACTACCTGCCTTTTATAGCAGGGAAAACCAAGGTATAGGGAATCCAAAATAACTTGGCAACAGCAGCTCTTTTTACTCATTGGTCATTGCATTATTCATTCAGGTTATTATAGATAACAAAATGTTATTTACAGTTGGATAACTGATTCCAGCATTAAGAGCAGAGATTTTTTTCTTGCAAACAGAAGGAAGGGGATCCGTCAGCTTTTTACTCAGCACAATATCTCCTTTGACAGGCCAAGTTGGAGAGCGCAGCAGCACTCGGAAAGGCATGTGGCTGGGCTCTCGGCATCTGGGGAAACAACCCGTGGGGGCTCTGACAGCAAAGACTAGATTTATACATATTTGTGTACATGTATACATATATATATTAAAAACATACCTATATATTTTTAATATATAAGCCCCATACATATATATACATATATTTAGGTAGATATATAGGCAGAAAAATGTAAAAATGTAAACCCCATAACTGCTGTCAAATTAACTACCTTCAAAACATACCATTGGTTCCTGAAAACCCTGGAAACCTGTTCCCAATGACAAATACATTCCTGCCTGTTTATCAGGTACATCAACTGCAAAACCCAGTACCACTTCATGTCATGGGAGAGAAAAGTAAAGAAGTGGGAAAACAAACCAAAACCAAGACAATGAAAAGTTTTAAATCCACCTCTGCTAATGTCACCAGGACTTTCTCAATGAGCACTGGTATGTCTGTATCCCTTCTAATGCTCACTTAAAAAGCAATGCTGATAATGCAAAAACTCAGGACCTGCTTAAAATGCTGAGCAGAAAATCTGCGGAAAGGCGTGATCTGGTTATGCTGGCACCAGAACAGAAACATCCCAACCCCCTGAGCTGTGAGCTTCTTGAACCAAAGCCTTGTAACACTTTGCTGATGTCTGGTCCTTGTACTAATAAGGCCCCAGGTAAGAAGCTGCGCCCGAGCTTCCCTGCACCTTTGCAATGTTTGAAAAACGTGATCCAAATTTTGCATCTTGAGATCACATAGACAGTGAATGATTAAAAAATAAACAAACAAGAAAACCCGCAACAAAACCCAAATCTGCTGCCTGTTTTACATTCTCAAGCCTCTTTGAATCTGTACAAATGCTAGGAATCAGCCAGACAACAGATGCATCAGGAAATTAGCTTGTCTCTTCCAAGAACACACATTAAAATGAAGAAAGAGATGAAGATCAGGGGACCTGATGCCCTTCAGGGACTACTGCTGGAAGCTTTGCCTCTAGGTGATAAAGGGGGAGGTGGTTAATCCAGGGCAGACGGAGGGAGATAACATTTCTGTACTTGTACAATTCTGTACAACATTAGTCCAGACAGGAGTCTATTAACAGTGTCTGATGGAAGCAATTGTATTATTTATTAAACTGACAAGATCAATTGGCTGCTTTGTACCCGTATAAAGAGAACTATTGTACTTTCATGTCCTTTTAAACACAGAGAATAAAGCACTCCCCGGGGTGCTTTCATGGGCTGCCTTCGATTAAGAGTTCTGAGAACATTTGATATTGTCAGAGATCAGCTCGCCAGATCCCCAACTGGATTTGCAGCCCTGACAAAGAAAGGAAGATGGTAGCAATTATAATTAAAAGTGAGCTGAGAAGGAAGGACCTTACCTGACTTAGAGGAGTGCTTTTACTTACTCTGCCCAAAGCCTGGGCTCTCAAACCTGAGGGGGACTGACCTGCTTTTATAGCACCAGCAGCAATGTCAGGACTAGCATCATGGCACTGATAACTGAAAATGGGGTGTTAATTCGCCTCTTCACCTGAAAAATGGGGGGGACGAAAGGGGGAGGAAGATAACTATTTGTAGGGCATGAGTAATTTTTAACAGGGCCTGATTCTGACAGGCAAAAGTGTTGTGTAAATTATCAGCAGGTTTTGAGACGAGTAGTGCAAAACTTCTATATGTTCTCAGGTGCAGGGGATCAGGGCAGAGGGGAAGGCTTTTCATGATGCCTCTGATTGCTAAAATAGCCAAGGGCTTTCTCAATCTCAGTATTAACTTTCATCCCAGTAGCTGAGAACAGGTCAGATGCAGCATGTAACATGCTGGACACAAATATTTAGGAGCTGGTGCCATCACGTAGTTAGTGAAAAACCCTACAGTTTCTTTTTCCCAAGTCCATTGTTACTTAGGACATGCTACTAACCACGTCTGTTAGCACAGACCTTTACCTGCAGGGTATTTTGGGGACCACATCCAGAGGATGGAATTTTATAAACTACAGAATAAGCAATTTTGTTTCATTTGGAGTGGATAAATATGCTAACCTAGTGGCATACATGATAAATTAATAGCAATGCTGTCTCAGAGCAGGTATTTCTGGGCAGTTATGGAATTTTCCAAACGTTTGAATGCCCCCTTTACTATGTGCTACTGAACAGAGATGTGTGCTGACTGCAGCAAAGAAAGGCACCAGCTTAGGGAAGGAAAATGTTTTTCGTGGGTACCAAAGCAGTGTTGTTCTGAGTTTTATTGTGTCACAATTATGTGTTTAGCAATGGAGAACTAAAACCTCTGGCAAGCTGCCAAGTACCCCTGTGTCTCCTGTATGCGATGAAGCTCAGACTGAGCCTCTCTCAGCTCCTCCAGAGACTGGAGATGACTCTGCTCACAATTACAGCAGAATAAACTTGTAGTAACTCTGTTAGAGGACTTCCATGGGTTTGATCTTAGTTTACCTAAATGTAAATAAGTAAGTTTTGCTTTATATTCAAACCCAGCTTTTCTATCGGATTTTGCCCGGTCCTTGCTGTGAACATGGAAAATACATATCTTTTAAGCTGAAACCTGTACAGCCTAGTGTTCTCAGTTAGTTACTGCCCCAAACAGTTTTATAAACAGTGACAGATACAGCTACATGATGTTTGCTTCAATTCAATTCCCTCCCCTTCTATTTTCCTCTATTCCTTACCTCTGCCCCCTGGGTGTGCAAGCCTTTGCCAGCAGTGCCAGGAGACCTCCTGCCCTATCAGCTTCAGTTTTGAGTCTGATCTTAAAAACACCTCTAATTTTCTAGTATTTTACTTCCAAAACTTTAATCTGCAAGCTGCTGCTGCTTTATCTCCACCGAACCCAATACACCTCAGGACTGGTGTTCAGCATCAGGCCTGTGCAACCATTAGCGTACCAACACAAACCAGCAAAGCCTGTGCCCCACCTTCTGGCTGCTGAACAGTGCTGCAGGAAAATCGCCTGCCAAAGGCACGTGCTTTCAGGAAAATCAGTGCCCTTAGCCATGTCGTGCCAATGGCTACGCCCTTACAAAATACCGATCTTTCTTGGTTGGCAAAGCAAAAACACCAAGCTAAAGGCACGTTAACAGCAGCATCCTCTGTGCCCACCGCGGAGATCTGTATTGCAGGATAATGTTTATTGTTACTAAATTTAACGAATCTGTGGCCCTATTTAGTTTTACATTCTTTATAAGCTGGTTTCCAAGGTACTATAATATGATGCTGTGGTCAGTGTCACGAATGTTAGTGGAGAGGAAGCTCAGATTTTCCTGCTGGGGGGTACCTGATCCTCTCAGGATGAAGCTACACTGGGAAAGAGCTCCATCACTGCAACACTGCTCTTGGATTATTCATTATAGGCAAGAGGACAACAGGGAAACTATCAGATAGGGGAAGGAGATGGCAAGGAATTACCTGTAGAAATGAAAGGAAGAAAGAGCAAGGTAAATATTTGTGGCATGGAAAGAGGGCAAGAAACCAATACATAGGGAAACATTCAGACTTTGCTATCACACAACGCTGGTCAGAGCCCATGTTCCCAGGTCTACAGCCTTCCTAGATTTGGGGACAGTCAGTGTAGACAGGCATTGTACTGCAGTTAATTACAAAAAATTTCTCGTTCACCTTTAACATATCTATCGAGAGACGATTCATTAATTTTCTTACAAATTGCACTGAGGAACTGAATCCTTAAGCCTACTATTTTATGTGGGAATTTGACAGAAATAGCTGACCTTGCCTGCAGTAATAGCCAGAGGCACTCACAAGACAGTCCTGATGTCTTTAACCAGCCTGTGATCCTAGCCTGCATGCACAGAAAAATAAACATATTTCAAGGAAACAATTGTGTGAGGGTAAGGCATAATTTATCCTGCTACGGGTCATTAGAGTCTCAGTACAGCAACAAATGTGTCATTGCCTATAAGTTATACCGAATAGATAACAATTGTGGAAAATACCTATCCAAGGATGGAATAGTCCGTCTGGAACAAAGGAACCTTCTGCTTATCATGAGCATTTCTCATGAGTCCCCTCTTCCTGGTACTCTGACAGCGTGGGCAGTTTGAGGAAATCTGTAGGACTTGCTTTTGAGATACGGAAAAAAAAAATCAAATACAAACACTATTCTTTTTAAGAGGTATAACATCAAAACTTTCAAAGTCCTTTCCAAAGTGGCTTCGTTCCAAGAGACACAACCTAGTAACGCAGCAGTTTAAGGTGAGTTTCTCTATTTTATCATCGTTCATGAGCTTCCTTCAGCAATACCATTCTTTCACTGTCCAGTTGTAGTTTAAGTGCATCATGGGTTTTTTTTCGCCTCTTACAGAAGAGCAACAGTGGCAAACTTAGAACATTTCCATGGAAAACCACCTACATTTACAACAGTAAGTACCTGCATCCCTGAGGAAACTCTTACTTGTTTTGGCATTTGTGTCGTTCTGGGAACAGTACTTCCTGGTTTAGCAAACCTCCTGGATATAATCTTCTAAGCTGTAATTACAAGACATGTTTAAGCATATATTGTATAATGAACTGACCTTGTGAATGTAGCAACATTCTGCCTAATAGCTAGGAATGAATATAGCTCTAAAGTATGTTTTTATACAACTGTATCTAAATTACTTATTATTATAAACGAGACCAAACAGAATCTAAGAGGTTCTTTATATCTCACATGTCCTCAAAAATCTAAATCTGTGTTGAGTTTTTATATCTGCTTATTGCAAAGCCAAATGTACAAATATAGGAAAATATACCAAACCCAAACTTTTTCTGGCAACCTTAATTTGTCTTCCAGGACTCCGTGATCCTTGTATGATCCTATTTTTTCTGCCTGCAGGATCATTTCTTGCTCATGGCACTAAATGTGCCTCACAACATTCGGAGGCCTGTCCTAGCTCCAGTTCTCAGCAGGCCATCAATGTGCTTGACTATTTCAAATTTACCTCTGAATACAGAGAGCTTAACTTTCCTATCTCCCCTTCTGCTGCGCTTAGCAGTGCTCTATCGCAGCTACCATCTTTAGGACTCTTGTAGGAACTTATTAAAAGCACAAACCACTAGGGATGTCCTGCCAACTCAAGTCCTTACCGTGATGGAGAATACCCTTTTTTTCCCCTACTGAAGAGCTTTCTATCTTAGAAGCCTTTTCTGTTCTTTTCCAGAGCTTCAGAAGAGGATTGGTAAGAACTTATCACACGACCGGTCTCTTGTGTGCATATTGATGCGCATGTTTAGAAGAACCGAGCAAGCCTGAGTTCAGCTCTTGACCAGAGGGGATATCGCATTTAGAAAGCATTTTGAATACAGCTCTGATTTTCCTTCTCTGTCAACAGAGTATCCCCAGGGAGTTCAGGTCATAGAGGAGCAAGGTATAGAGAATTAAGGCAATGTTCATGCTTGGTCTTCAAGCAAGTATTTTTATATCAGCAG
>NW_009259719.1:868293-894479 GCF_000687185.1 Egretta garzetta
CTTCCTCCAAAATCTCACAAACACTAACTGGGACACATAGTACCTTGTGCAAATTTACACGGGAAAGGAGAGAGATGGACAAGAAGACTCAACCTTGGGTAAAGCCAAATCAGCTGCAGGTAGGTGAAGGAAATTCAAGCCCCCAAAGCTAAACCATTATAGTTACAATGCATTTTGTTTCTGAATTCATAGACCAAAGTAAACATGCTATCACTAATAATGAGGACAGGGATATCATCCTTAAGTACCTATTCTTATTTTTCGATGAAGTCTGTGCCTTATCCAAATACAATCCTCTGGCTGCCAAAAGGGCTGGAAAAACTCCTTTTTGGCTCTTTCTCTACTTACAATTTCTTGTTCTTTGCTTGGGATATTCTGAAGGTCTCTTTATCAGGGGATTAATTTTCAGTGTCAGGAACCTAAAAAAAAAAAAAAAAGTGCACATAAGGCAGGCCATTAACAGAAAGAAAAACATGCCTTACCCTGTTTCCTAAAGCAACGGCCTGTGACATGCCAAAGCCAGAAAGCATTGATTATAAAGAAAAAGTACCATCTCAGATTCCCACAGTGAGCCTGGCTTTCAGTAACCTCTGATAGCGCGACACTTCCTACCAAAAGATCCTTTGTGTAGGGGAAGCAGAACAAGCAAACTAAACAAAACCACAAAAAAGCCTTCAAGGCAACGATAGCATAATCCCACTTATTCATAGCTCAGCTGAAGTGCTGCCTATAAAACCCACTGCAGTGATTTATTCTGCTCTCATTTCAATACTGTCAAGAACCCTGCCTTCCTGCTACAAATCTACCTCCCTTTGCTCACAGAATAACCCAAACAAATACAGAAACGTTTACACTAATAAATTCTACATTGCACTTAGGTACATACATTAAACTTGATGTATACCTAAGCTACCTTCTGCAAATGCACAGGCTGAGATTGTTCTACCAGTAGATGTCAGCAGGAGCAGAGAAAAGGGTGGTGAAGCTCTGGTAGATCCCAGCTATCCCACCTGCGTGTCAAAGAGGCACCCAGCTCAGAGGAGAGGTTTGGGAAGGAACCCGAGTAGGTGGTTGCCAAAGCAAACATGATTCATCAGCATTTCTGCTTTCTGACCTAGTGGGTGCAGGGCTGGAGGAAGGCACGCATGACACACTGCTGTACTTTGTACAGCGATGCAAAATGGTTTCATACAAACCTGTTCCTCAGGCCGCGTCTTCAAACATATGTTGACGAAGGAAGAATGCAGGGAGATTCCAAATTTAGGAGTTTCCAAATCCTTGTCACCTGCAGGCTGTGGCCCCAGTGATTATTCAAATTATCTGTCACATCATTCCTTTGGATAAAGAAAAGGTAATCCCTGAGTTGATCTTACTCTTCGCTGCTGTGAGCCGAGTCTAGGAACATGATGATGAGGGTTTCTGATGGAGCGCTAATCAGGCTGTGTAGTGGCAATACAGGATTTCAGGATGTTTAAAAATCAACATTCCCATAAGAAGGATGCCTATAAAAAACCCCCCAATGCCTTTGAAACCCAGCCCCACCTGCACTCAGAAGCCTGAGATTCCAGCTCACACATCCTCACCTGTAGGGTGCACATAGTAAAAAATGGTTCATGGCAGTGGAAGTCTCACTTCCATCGGGGAGGGAAATTCAAATATGGTGTTTAGGGGAGACACAAATGGTAACTAAGCAGCGGTACTAAACAGCCTAAGGCATATATTGCATTATGCTTTTTTATATCAGAATAAGCAAAAAATTATTTCACACTAAAAATGCAAAGGTAAAACTCAAGGCTTACGAGCCAGCTACTTTCCCAGAGACATGCATATTTAATCTTGCGTACTGCTTTCATCCACAGCATCATTCTGAAAAAGTATTCTGAATCTTTTATTTTGTGACATCTTAGTTATTAGTATCTGGTACTACAAAAATATATGTAAAAATGTTCTCCCATAATCCTTAGAAAGGAGATTAGAGACTGACTAAAGGATCTGTGATGAGTAAGTGAAACTTCCTAACTGTAATCGATCAAAAGGCAATTTCTTCCATGAAAATTTCTCTTCATTGTCTTCATCAAAATTTAAGTTTCGATGAAAAACTTCAAATACAGATTCTTTTTAAAAGAACAAGACCAATGGCAAATACAAGCAGAGAACTTTCACAATGAAAGCATCATTTACTTTTCCAATTTAGTTTGTGTATTTAGTGAGTGGGAGGTACACAGAGCAGAGTACCAGTGAGCTAGCTGGAAAGGGAACGGGGAAGAAATAAGTCACCACTACTGTGTATAGTGTTTGTAAGGAAATTCTCCTCAGACACCCAACCTGCATCACATAAAGAAAATTCCTATTGAAAAGCCAGCTAAGCACAGTTTAATTGATAGATGCATTTTTTTGTGTGTGTAATATGAAAGGTTCAATTTTCTTCAATGGGCAGCAATCTCTGCTTTGGAAGCAACTCTACGAAAGCAGGATGTGAAATCTTCTAGTCTTTGGCCAGAAGAAAAGCTGTTCTTGCAAAACTTGTGCCCTGGCTCTGGATTTCACACAAGGTTCCTTTCTTCTTTCTTTCCACTGCCTACTACGCAACTCCAGACATCTGCAGCAAAGGATTGTTCTTAAGTATATTTAGCACATGGTGGCAGGCTTAGCAGCTGGGATTAATTCTTTTTTACTCTGAACTGATTCTTATGTTTCTGAACGCAGCAGCTCATTCAGAATTCAATCCCTTGTATTTCACAGCAGTACAAGTTCAAGTAAATTTTTTACAAGTTCAAAAAGCAATTAAGCAAACTCAAGACAGAAAAATCCATGCGAGGCCCTAGTTAAAGCTCAAGTAGCAGCAATACTACAGTGTGCTGGATGCTATGAAGATGTACTGAAAGACTGTCATGGTATGCACTCCCTGTCCTTTTTAATTTCCTCTGTACTGGATGCTATCGGAGGCTATATGGACCTCTAGTCTGTTCATATGCTTCATTCTCTTCCCCGAGAAACCTACCAGGTAGGAGTCAATGGCTGACCCCAGCAACATCAGCTTTTTCTCCCTCTGAGTATTTTAAGATGGGTTTTCAATGATGGATGAATGTGGTAAAGGTAGAAGAGGAGTAGTATTTTATGAACATAGAAAAGGGGACACTACTAAGGTTAAAGCCTCCCTATGTATGAATATGCTTGCAGATCTCCAACTTAAGTTTCCAGGCTAAAAGCCCCACCCCTTTCCTGCTTTACCCTTTCCTGCTTTATTTTTCCTCCAGCTGCTGCTGCTATTTTCATTTTTCAGCAGCTCATTCAGTGCAAAGGTGAAAAGAGTGTAATTTGTCCTGGGTTCTCCACACTAAATAGCCCATTGCTGCTGTGAGTGGACAGCAACCACCTCAGGGAATGGTGGAAAGCAAAAGCAAAGGTATTTTTCAAATGAAAGACAAACCCAAGAGAATGTTTAAATAGATATTAGAATTTTTTTCCAACTAGGATTTGAATCTAAGTGATGAGCCTTGCTTCTTTGCCTTTTACATAGACTAAACTCTGTGTATTTATTTATTTGAGCATTTATTCCAACTCACAGGTGCTCTATTACATTGTGAAAAGGTCACAGCATTAAGTGATTCAAAAAGCTAGATCTGAATCTTGTTGAAATTCAGATTACCCTAATTTTCTACAATGGATACATTTTGCTGGAGCGCTGCTCACTGACAGCGTGGTGCAGTAGGTTTTGCAGACGATGGAAGCAGACAAAAAACAGCTGAAGAAAAGGGAAGATCCGCTAGCTTATAATGGGAAGGGTTTTTTTACACATTCCCATTTTCTAGCTGTTGCCAATATCCAAGAAACATCTGTACATGCTAGTGAGAAACTTAGAGCTTTAACTGCACAGCAAGATACAGAGACAATTTTTAAAAGCTTCTAAGATACCTTCAAAAGCAGTCAGGAAGCAAGTGCAGGAGTGTTATCAAGAAGGCTCTCAGCCAGCAAATTCTCCTAAATAGCCCCGAGCCTTATTGAACAGCTTGCACTGGAGGATCAAGGAATCAAGACAAGCTATGAAACAATCTTAATGCTGATTTAGTAATTTTCTGTGAATACAACTCATCCCAGACTAGATGAGGCTCAGGAGACCTAAGACCCGTCAGCTCCCCAAAATAGGTCATGAATGGAGCTTTAAGTGATGCAGGGACTGCGTGTGGATTCCTCTCCGGGGAATAATTTTTTGCCACATTGCCACAGGAAGAATCCATCACCTGGTAATTTTATTCCATTTGTGAGGCAGTGAACAACTTCAGCAAGCAACCACTAAATTAACCTTAGAAAAGCAAAGCCGGTCTCCATTGAAGATGAGGCAGCATTTTACCGTGGGGACTTAAGCACTGTGGCTGTGCATACAGAGAGCACCGAGCCTACTGACGAACGCTGACACGCGGCATCCAGAGCCAGCACAAAGCCGATAGCCTGCTGAAAACTCAAATATCACAGGTTGAGCTCTGACTCTTTGGAAATACTAAACTTCAGCTGAACTCTTACCATTTCCATCATAAGGTGGGAACACCGTAACGCTCTGAGTCCTGTGTGAAAACATCTCCCAGACCTACTGCATTCACGTGAAACCAGGTCCAAAGCCAGAAGCATGTAAGTGGGCTATTCTACCAGCTCACTTGCTGACCTTGTCCCTAAGCGCCCCAGTCTCCCTGTTTGCTTCCAGGGATTTTTTCAGAGCTCTGCTGTTTCTTTTGGTCTGCTGTCTGGCTTTCTGTCTCTCGACAAGCATTTGTTCTTCATCTATATGTTCAAAGCACAAAGCTAAAAATGCAGAAATTAATCACTTCTGAAACTTCTCTTTGCGGATGAGCGCAGCCCATCTCTTGTGAGGACCAGCAAACTGTGGTTCCTTTCAGCAACACGGGCAGACAAATCTGCTGAGCGTGACCAGAGGAACCGGGAGGCCGCCCTCCACAAGCAGCCGGGGGCGCTTGCTGGAGGCACAGCGTGTTCTCTGATGCCCGTGTTGTGCTACTGGTATATCTCCAGCTGCAAGGCAATTAATATCCGCAAGCAAAGGGCAGGAAGAGAGAATGTGCTCCATGTAAATTTAGCCAGTGTGTTCTCAGATCTAATTGCTTTAAGTGGTTGGCAAAGCTGACAGAATCTAATTGATGTGGAGACTTACTCCCAGCTTCCTGACGGAGACATTTTTAGCACTGTACTCGCTGAGTAGGGACAAAAAAATGTTAGGAGTCCCAAATCACCTGCCATTTGCATGGGCTGAACACCTTCTGTGAGGCCATGAAGCAACAGGCTCCAAGACGGGAGGACAACTTGACACCTACACGCCGTACCCGTACAGGCACAGCGAGGCATAAATTGCCTAACACAGTACCCAAAGTATTAAGCATGCAGCTATTTAAAGCAGAAAAGAGAACTTCCCTCAATTCTGTGAATGTATTCTGACGTATTCTTATTAAATATAAAATGTATTGTTTAAAATGTAGACTTTAACCCCTCTAAGTCAAGATCCACACCTTCTTACCTACCTGACTGGATGGCTGTGAAGCTGCCAAGACGCTGCGGCCCGGCCAGGGGGCAAGGGACACGCATTGACTACACAGAACAGGCAGGGCTTTGTTTTAAGAGTATTCCCAGATACCCCAAAATCTTTGACATAACATTATTCCTCTAAAAACCCTCTAGAGATTGTATCAAGATTAAACAAATCAACATGTTGGAACATATTTTGGAGGTAGGAGAAGAAGGGAAATAAGCAATGTTTAAGGAGTTGCCTTCCATCCCCTTTCCAGATAAAGTTGGAACGCTGGCTGGCCCAGCCCACGTAATTGTGTCTAAACCACGACACACACACTCCCTTCACACATTTCTCAGGAAAACAAAACACAAACAGAAACCCAAACCTTCCAAAACAGTAAGGAAAACTCAGGACTTTACTAAACAATAAGCACCAGACCATTATTATGGTTTTAGCTCAACTGTTTGTAAGAACGGAGTAAGCCAGTTTTAAATGCAAAAGAACCAACCAAAAAGGCCTCAGTAAAGATCAAATATTTGCTGACGAACCTTGCACGTAACATAGCTCTGACCATGGAAAATTGAATCTAATCAGTTATATTGGCTAAACCACACGTGGGTGGAATTTAAGTGGGATATAAGCAACTACGGTGCAGAAATCAGATTAAGCCTGGGAGAAACTGCAGTGTGTGATTATCATGTGATAATTACTCAACATTTTGACAGAGCCCAAGGCTCAGCTCAGCCCAGCCCTTGACAATGAGAAGGCAGCATAAACATGTGAGTATGAAACTGTACCACTTCTGTTAATTGGCCAGCATTTCCTTTGTGGGAAGTCCATGAGCTTCTGATGAAACCTCAGGGCTGCTAATGCATGAGAACTCCTGGGGACCAGAAACAAGGTCCAGACCCCTGGAGAAGGCAATGTTAAGTCAGCTGCAGTGCAGGTCTGTGTTGATAACCTTTTGGAATTGGGTCACCACCAATCATTCACGTATGTGGAGTTCTTAGAGAAACCCATCTCGTCCTGGCATCCATTTGATCTGCTCTTCATGCTGTTACCACAGCAACTGATACTTAAATGAAAATCTCTTAGCAAGTTGGAGCTACAGACGGCCCCACCACATCACAAGGTAGCAAAAGTGGACACTTGAGGCAGGTCTGGGAGGCATTTATCTGCATATTTACTAAAAGGGTTTGCAGTCTTGTTTTCCACTTGTTCTTTTTCTTTTGACAGAATAAGCATCAGCACACCAATTTTTCTGTACCAAAAAGTACTCTGTAGGTCAGCCACAGCACTGATGCCTTTGTTTGGCCAGCTGTGCAGTCTAAATAGCTCTTAAAAATTTTGATTTCTGCTTTAAGTTTCCATATCACACACAAATTGAACATTTTTTGCTGTAAACACTGTTACTGAGAGATGTAATAGTAGCCATGTGCCTCTTCAGAAATAAAGGATGCTTTACAAAAGTATAAAAACCTAATTAGGTCTTCCCAACAGCATTTAGGTTTGTCCTGTTGAATTCGACCAAAATTTCTTTAATACTTTAGGGAATACAGACTTAATATTCCAGTTCTTTGCAGGATAATTTCATGTTTGGCTGTACAGATTCTAAGACATTTTATTTTTAGGGAGGGAGGGAAAGTCTGTGTTTGTAGTGGAGGATATTACAGGAGCTGATGTGACCTGGGGCATTCTCCCAGCTGACCAGCTGAACTAGCTCTGAAGTACACTTTATTTGTCTCTGGCGTAACAAAAGCATAAGAACCAACTCTGAGCCAATGAGCAGGACAAATGAGGGATGGTTTGGTCTCATGAGCCAGATGTGGGCTCCTAAAGCAACGCCTACACAGATGAAGTTTGCTGCCTCAGATGCAGCGCAGAGGGAAGGGTGAGCTCATGACTGAGGCCAGGGGAGGTGATGCTGGGGTCGGTACCAGGACATGCAGCCCGCATCTTTAGTCTTTTAAATCAATACTGAACGTTGCCAGCGGAAGGTAAGTGGAAGAGGGTAACACAACTATGTCTTTGACCTTTTTTGCCCTCAAAATCTAGAAGTGACACTACTGTGTGCTTGAAGTGTTCTGTGTCATGGGTATTATTTCTTTCAAAGACCAAGGGGAGGGAGAGAAAGAGACTGAAGGATGCTACTGAGGGAAGTGAGACGCATATAAGATAACTAAGCCTGAAATGGAGAAGCACGTTCCAGTAAAGCTTCACTATTACACAATCTGCTCACTGATTTCTCGCAATCAGAAGAACTGAAAAAAATTTCCCCCCACAAAACCCCTCCCAAATATTATTTTACCACAGCAACTTTTTTTTTAAAGCCTAGTAATTACCCGTGAATCCAATTTCTTCCAACTGGCTATTTAATATCAGACAAATGTCACGTTAGGTAGGCTTGGGGAAAAGTCAGAGGGACTTCTGTTTTAATGTTTCCAGTTATACGTGTTGGGCTGGCAGCCTTCCTCTCACCCAGTGCTTTTCTGCCCCATCGTTGGTTAACCAGATTTGGAAAGAGGATGAAAGTTAGAGCAACCACCGTGATTTACTCAACCAGGAGCAGAACAGCAACCCATTCAAACTTCTGGCACAAACCTTCCTGTGAAAAACATTTGCATGTTTATTAGCTAAACTTTGCCTTCTGCAAGCACTCTTGTGAAAAAAAGCAACAAATAGGAAAAAATACAGTAGACAACACATTTTTAAAGGCCAAAAAAGCTAAAGCAAATTGGAAATCTTTATTGCAAATGTTCAAGAATTGGTCTGTCCTTCTGAAGCACTGAGGCCAGAAACTCAAGATAAAAATTTTGTTAGAAGACAAGTCTGAGTCTCTGTCTTCAGATTTTGCACATTAGGGTTTTCAAATTTTAGTGTAAATTCTGTTGTGGATCTTCTCTATCAAATGGAAGTACTCTAAGTAGGAGAAGCAATGCAGTAGGAAGATATGATGCACACACAATGCAAAATAATCCCAAATTCTGAAAGAAAGTTAGAAACATTTTATGACTTTGGGTGAAACAACCCTATAAATACAACTAAACCTTTTGCTGACCTCAGTCGGGTAAACATTACTGAAGTAACTAGGGAAGAAACTAAGGGAGAAAACTCCAAACCTTCATTCAACCCTTTCCTTTTAGTGATTCATTTAATATTATTTATATAATAATTTTGAAAATCTGATTTGGAAAAGCATCATGCCATGCCATACCATGACTGCCTCTTCCTCAGCAGTAAGTCACTACCCACCACTTGCAGTTTGTGAGGGCCAAGGACAATTATTCACTGGCCTGCTAACAAGTCCCGTCTGTCCTCGTCCTTCTCCAGTGACTTCACAGAGTTTTCTTTAACTAGGAGAGCAAAGATGCCTACAGCTCCTGTCTCCAGGCCAAGCAGTTGTTTTAAAAGCTCCCAGGTCATGTAAGTGTTGGTGTTGATTTCTGCTCTCACAAGGGCTTTGTTTTAAGGGGTCTCAGTCCCTCTTACTTCCCATCATACAGGCCTAAAAAGGCTGCTAATGACTATTCACACAGGACTTCTCGTTTCAGTCTTGTATTTGCATTTCGCAGGAAGGCTCTCAGGAAGTTTTGAGATTGCCCTGGATTAGAGAGAGACCCAATCCATGACATTACAGTCAATTTTAATAGAGGCAGGATCACAGTCTCAACTTCGCCATGCAAGCTCCTGCTAAGATCATAGTGCCTTCTGTTCTCTCAAAGTCAGCTATTAAGCCAAATCATATGCATAAAAACCCCTGGTCCTGCCAGCAACGTACTGTACCTTTGTATTCCAAACGAATTCCTGCTACAGTCCTGGTGGATGCCATGGTCTTACTTCGGGTATTGACCTGGTGGGGCAACAGTAAGGCACGCAAACTTCTGGTCTGTATTAATTCGTACTGTAAGTCTTGGCACAGTATCAGCTGACAGAGGTCTAAACCACGTTTTAAATCAATTACCTGAAGTAGTGATTGTCTGTTATCAGTTAGGGGAATTTAATAAACAAGACATACTTGATAAATCAATGCACAGACAGATCCAGTCATCAACATATAAATTAATTTACTGAAGTGAGACTACTGGACTTAAAGTACTTCGATACATCAAGTTAACATTACCAGTTCTTGTAACCTGGCATGTTAAATACATCTCTGTCCAGTTTTTGATCTTTAGACCTTTGCTTCTGGTGAGACAATTAGGTATTATAAGGAGGCTAGGCTGCACAGCCCAGGCGATTTTCTTTTTTTCAGTGTTGTCTTAATAGAGTCAGTGAAATAAAAAGATGAGTTATGTTGTTATACCAGCTGAACAGTTTATGTCATGCACCTCTGTTCCGACACACTTGAAGTGTAGTGTTTTAACAACGGACTTTGCTCTTCCACTCACCTGCAAATGAGTGCTGCTGGAGCAGCAACCAGCCCAGTTCTGCTTTCTCACCAGCTAAATCTGTTTCCTCTTCTGTGAAATCGCTGCTGTTTTACATCATTGTGAATTAGGTCAGAAACAAACCCGGCGACTGCTCATTCCAGCTAGTGAAACATATGAAGAGCGGCTGCAATGACAGATCCGTAATAATGCTTCTCAGCTGCAGTCAATTAAATTTAGACCACGCAGAACTATAAGAAGTACACAGTGGAAAATTTTGGCAGTGACTGGCAAGCTGTAGCTGATCTAACAAACCTGAAGCCTTTTAAATTCATCTTTCCTGTGAACTTTAATCAAACGCTATAAAAAACCCAGCTGAATACAATAAAAATTTAAACAGTGAAGATCATTAAACCAGACACTTCCCATTACCTCATGGTGACTTGCAGAAAAATCTTCTCTGTGTAAGATGCTCATCCCCTCTGTTGTAACCATAACTCACCTCGCCGGAAAACAAACAGCACAATAACGTCTGCATTCGCTAAACTCGTGGACCAAAGGCAGACATGAGAGGAGACCAAACATGTTTTTATAAGTTACAAAAGAGGACAATTACTCCCACCTGAGGGGATAGGAGCTTTTGGAATGTGCTTTTGGACATAGGAGTGTCTTTTGAGAACTCTTGAATATATCTTCAAATGAAAACCATAAATTAAGTGTAATTATTATTTCTGGCAGCTTGTATGAGGAAAATAAAGCATTCATCCCGTCATGGAGGCTCAGAGTCTCAGGACTCCTGGTTCATTCTTTTGGCATATCCACCCTGCTGTTAATACACGCTTCCTTTTGGGTTTTCTCAACCACTATTTTTTAAAGCGTACCTAATCTTCCTTCAAAATCTTGTGGCTAAAATATTTGTCTGTCCTTTGGCTGCTTTAATTTCTGACAACTTCCACAGCAAACCCCATCCCACAGTTGCAATTCTTTGCAAAGAGCAGAATTAACCCCCCCACCTCGCTCTCTGCCCAACCACCAGCTCAACAGCAATCTATACGCAAATTTTTCTCCCCTCCTCCCATCTTTGGCAGCAAATCCAGACCTTTGTGTCTCTGCCCTGCCTGTATACTAGGTATCTTATTATATTTATCCACATGCCCTGCCTCAGAATTCCTGCCGTTTTGCCTGTTCACATCTTTACGCTCGTCAGTCCATCTCATATGCCTCTGGTTTTGCCTTCATTAGGTGCATCCCCTGCCTCCTTGCCTTCTATTCAATCCGCCCTACAAGACAGATGCTTTCTGTAAAAGCCACAAATGACTACTCTGCAAGACCCGGCTCACTGGTTATATACTCGACACACATTTATCTGTTTATACAGCAGGTTCCAGAGGGCAGGGGCTTTTCTTCTGCGCCTTGCGCAGAGCTTGCCATTTAAAACACTGCCACTATCAGCCACATTACGACGACATCGGCAGCACTACCTCGCTGCAATTAGGAGGGGAACTTGCCAGCAGAGGCTGGGGTTTAAATGCTTCTTGACAAAGAAAACAACATCAAAACGATCAGTTCAGTCTGTTTACAGAACCCAGAGGGGTATCTAGAAACCCCAGTGCAAACACGGATTGTCTATACGAGTGCCGGGCCATGCAATGGATGGTTTAGTTTGGCAAACAACCCAAGACAAGTCAACGTGCTTGTATTAGCTGCAAGATTTTGCTCCATGTGAAACAAACTGCATGACCTGAATTTAGAAGGCAGGTTGTTTTTGAGAGATGGCACTTTTTTTTGATTTCTTGAAAATATTTTCAAACATTACATCGGAAACACAGCGACATATATTACCATATTCTTCTTAGAAAAATAATTAAAAAAGAATACCAAAAGCTGACAACACAAAATCTTTACTAACCCACTTTCCTGCAGTTTTTTTTCTATGAGATCAGTCTGTCAAAGCAAAATCTAAAGTAACATGTTTTTAATCTAGTAAATACATTTTTCAGGAGCAGGTTTTCACACAACGGCCACCCTCTAATGGCCTCCCCCTATGGTGGAATGGACCCGCTCTTACCCAGCCATGGCCACAAACCAGCTCATCCCAGCAGACACTCGGCAGGGAAGAAGCAAGGAGAGGAGAGGATGATGGAGTTGTTCAAAGCAAAGGAATCCCTGTGGTGTCCCTGGCCAGTGGAACAACTTTCTGGGTTGTAATATTTGAAATAAATAAAAAGTAGAACACAAAATCTGTGCCCAGAAAAGACCAGAAACATTTTTTTTCAGAGCAATAATTCTCTTTCTTGGAAGGCAGGCCAGCTACCCTGCAGACAGGAACAGATAAATTTAACATTTTACATTTGACACTGTAGTAGAGGACAGAAACAGCAAAAAACTTATGCTGATTTTTTGCATTGTTTCTCATAGAACTTCAAAAGCTTTAATCAGCTTTTGCCCCTCAGGGTTTCCACAAACAGGTTTCATGCAGTACTTCTGGTGGAGTAGGATGCACAAGGCGCTCTGGAAGGCACACATCCCTCAGCAGGCATCGGCAAACGCATCTGAAATCTGTACTTGAGAAACTAAATATAAAAAGCCTGTTTTTCAGATCACCAGCAGACTCTGTTGATAACAAAATAATTTACTCTGTATGTTGCTTTAGGTTTAGATAGTGTAATATAGCATATCCTGGAAGCTCTGATTGCCATCTCTCCTTTCTGTAAGCCTGCTTACATTTGTTGCAATGTTATTTTCCAAGTATATCCCATATGCGGGAGAACAGGTAGGTAGGACTAATGATGCATAAGAAAATTTGAGGCTATTACCTGACCTCCTTGTCAGTGTTTTGCGAGAAGGTAGCATATCAAGAGACCAAAACCTACATCTTTAAATAGGGTAATCTGGCCTGAATTAAGACAGCCAAATGTAAACATTTAAATCAAGAATTTTACCTCCAATATAAAGTTTCAGAGAGGGTTCTGCAAAGGGTTTGCACAAGTTTCTCTCCAGCAGACAAGCTGATGAAAGTTTGCACACCTTGTTATTATTTCAGCAAAGTATCAGATCAATAACTGTTTATATGGGCATATTTCTGATGAACAACCTTAACGTGTATTCAGTTTCCTTTGCCTTCAGGAACACCATTTGAATAGGTTAACTTTCAGCTAATATGTTAATTACTTCTTCAATACAAGCTGAAGCCATCTTTCTTTACACTAAGATTGGTTATCTGTTTAATAATAATAAAAAAACCCCACCCTACTAATATTTTTAACTGTGATTCTGGTGTTTTAAAGAAAAATCTCACCATCTCATTGATTGCTTTCAGTTCATATTTTATGAGCAAGCACATAAGGACAGCTGCCCTTATCTCCACACGGATTGAAACTCATCAACACCTCAGAACATTTTGTAAAATAAGTATCGATGACAACACTAGAGATTATTCAAATCATACATTGTCCAGCATTGGACCCAATTCAGTAAAAAAGATGAAATATCTGAACAATTCTTAAAACTGGAAACCAAGCTACAAAGCTGTCTCTTTGGAGCATATTTTATATAAGCTGTATCTAGATGGATGGAGGAAATGCATTAACGTACAAGGAGTTACCACTGCCAATATTGGTGAGGAAATAATGAAAAGATGACTGGCATAAATCATTCAGAAATCTTATTACACAATCTTGATCCGTATATTAGATTGACTGGCATTCCAGAGCTGAGAAGTACTAAGGTCAGGCTTGCTCTGGAGTGCTGTATTTCTTTTCACATTGTATTGTAAACAGAAAGTGGAATTCTCATCCCATGGGAAATTCCAACATTTTGACATTTATTTTCAGTGCAAATAAAATCATGCTGAGTTGGAATCACCGAAACTCTTACATGCAATAGTATAGGAATATCAAAATAATGTAAATATCATAGAAGTTGAAATGAAAAGAATAAAATACCAATATAAAATCTTTCAACATTGCCAGAAAGAAATAAGGTAAAATTATTCATTTTGATATTTTCCCATCAAATTTAATCTAAATCAATGTATTCACTTAAGATGATTCATTTTTGATGAAATTGCATTGTCTGAATAGAAAATTGTATTTTTTTTTCAGCTGGTTCTCATTATTAAAGATTGATCAGATTGTAAAAGTGTTAGGAAAAAACCATTAAGAATTCAGCTTTTGCAAACTTCTTCTATTGAGAGTAATTTTGATTAAAGGTTCACAATCCGCAAGAAGGAAAAGCAAATAGTCACAGTAATTGTCAATCACATTCAAAGGACTTACAGGTGGCTCTAAAGTGACTTCATAAGAGACAAGTAACTGAACTGCTCACACGAACACGACCATTTGAATACAAGATCCATCTTCTTCCCCTGCAGGGCCCTGTGGTTATACACCCGCGGCAGCAGCCTGCCCTTTGGTTGCTTCTCCACTGTAACCCTGCATACGATGATTTGGTCCCTTTCTTTTATACCAGCTTGCCAATGTCCAATTTACTGTCCTGCCAAGGAGCAGATATGTTTGTGTGTCCAGCTTTCCATTTTCTACTATTTCAAATTCAGCTCCAGCACCTCTTTTCCAATGGCCTTACCTATCAGCTCACTTCTCCCCTTCTGTTCCCATTATGGTCCCTTCATTCGCTTCTCTTTTTCATCGTCATTCATCTCCTTCTCCAGCTTTTCTGCTTTCTTACAAAATACTCTACAGAATTTGTTGTCACAGACCAAAAAACTTCTTCCCTCTCCCCAGGAATAATCTCCTAACTCATTGCCCTATCTCTCATCCTACATTAAGCTTAAACACTTCAAGGTTCTTTGGGGAAAAAAACCCCACATTTATATAAATGGTATGACTTGAATAGTATTCAGAAAACAAAGAATAAATGAGCAGAAACTTTTTTCCCCGCAGGGAAGGCAACTTAATTCTACGCCAAGCTAATTAAGGGAACTCATGAAGATAAGGGATGCCTTCTGTTCAGATGCTGCTATATTTTTTTCTACAGCCTGTACTGCTTCTGTACATACACTGTAAATCCACTCACCAGGTGCAAATGGAGACCAAACCTCAAGTGTTTCAATGTCCTTAGCTGATTTATTATAATGGTTCTATCACTAATCCAGTAAAGCGATGGCAAAATTAGTTTGAAACATATTATCCTGGAATTGCTAATAAAGCAATAAGGAGGACAAATGAAAGAAATTAGTGTAATGTACTTGCTTGTTAACAAACTTCTGATGCTGTTGTGCATGGAGAAAATCTGGCCTGGAAATGCATTTGTGCCTATTCATACATATTGAACCTTTCCCCATCTCATGCATCGCTAAAATTCTTGCTGGTGCTCAAGTGACTTAAGCAAAGCACTGCAAAGAGCAAAACCATCAACGACAAGTGGCCTGCCTTTCCAATTAGAAGCACTAAATTTGGCCCTTGGATGCAGTGGCTCTACGAATTATTTGGTACATGTTCCATGTTAGAATTGGTAAATTTAACCTGGCACAGGCTTGTACAAAAGTATTTCTTCCTATGTAGTCAGAATTCCTCTGGTCAAATGTGTCAGTTCCAAAAGTTCTCTCTCAAGGAAGTTTCCTCCTCTCCTTAAGTCCATCTAATTACTCCTAGGTGGCCCTGCCTTGTCCCACCCTAAATAATTCCTGTTGGTATTTATATACTATAATTGTGGACATTTATCACTGGCAGTTCTCTAGGCAGTCTTGTGACTTGGATAGCAGAACGTAGCTGGTGTTTTAGAATTTGCTTTGTACATTTCCAAAGCACTAAACAACCATTCATTACCTGCATTTGGCAGCTGCCCCAAAAAAACTTTAGCTTTTCAAGCCCTTGTGAGGATGGGCACATTATTAAAGTCATATTCTCAGAATCCTGGATGTCTATTTACTCCTGTGGCAATTAAAGTGTTTCTGAATATTTTCAGACACCTAAGAGGTGCAATTCCTTCTCCTGCACACCAGGCAGTGTTGTACATCACCAGCCCTTCTGCGGACAAGTTGAAGGAGCCAGATAGCTATGGTCAGTGTGGTCTTGAATCTAAATGAAGAAGGTGGGCTTAGAGGGCATGGGTATCACCTCAGGCTCCAGGCTGCCTTCACATGACTACGTGGTTCTCATTAGAGCGACCTCAGATCTGCCTAGAAAAGATTAGGCAGGAACATCCATTGCCTACTTCATCCAAACATGCAGTCATGAACCTAGAGACCCTTGCAGCATGGCTGCTGATCATCTGGTAAACTGGGGATGTTCAGCAAAACCTTCACAAAAATCTGTTAGGTAATCAGCCAGTTTTAGAGGACAAGGTTACCTCACAACTTAAGAATTTGCATTTTGCAGAAACCATGCAATCTAAGTGTATGTTTTGTTGTTGGTTTTGGGCGAGATAGTTGAATGCCTTCTCAGGGAAAAGTTATTCTCATGTTCTAGTCATTAGAGAATGCCACAGTCTCTGTACATTTCCAGAGATACAAGATAAGTGAGAGTTCAGTGATCTGCCATTAGATTAGGTATGTTTCCTCACAAAAGTCACCACCCAGTCTACTGGGTACTGTACTGGGGTAGGAATGGACTCGGCAGACAGACCGCGAGTCCTGGCACACTCAGTGCTTAGAAAACAAACCAAGCAGGTAAACAAAAGCAACACAAGAAGCACAATAGAGGGCTGGGCAAATGCCTGAAACACATCTTGGCTCGATGTGTTTTTCTGGTTTCGCATGGCTGTCTTCTCATGCCTCGAGTGAAACGCTGTGATGTATTATTATCAATAATAACAATATATAACAACATTGCCCTGACCAGCGCACCAGAGAGAGGAAAGAAAATGCTAACAGACAATCTTCTCACAAATAAGTCTAATAAATTGGCCATGACTAAATTTATCCTTAATTACAGCTGATTTTAGCCATCAAAGGATAGGTATTTTTCTCCTAGTATAAGCAGCATGGGCAATGCCACCCTTTCAGTTCTGTGTTTAAAGGAGTGTGAGTTGCTAATGAAAGGGATCTGTGAAAAAGGGAGCATTTTACTCTATTAACCCAGCAACTCCAAAGATATTTGTATGTCCCTTTAAAAACCAAAGCTGATGAGGCCAGTGTCAGGAAACAGTGAAAGGCCAAAATTCCTAAGTCTTTGGGTTGAGGGAAACCCCAGTCCAAGCACCCAGTCTGAACAAGGAAAAGCAAAAATGTAAACTTCCACTTCCCACATCCCAGATGAAATCTTGACCACTAGGCCAGTTTCTTTCTGAGCACAAAATAATAAAAAAATCCATCTTGGACTTTAGGATTTTTCCTGACAATTTTCAGCATAGTGGGTATGCTCCTAGGACACACTTGCGTTTTGGTAAGTCCACATCTCTTCTTACTGACTGCTAATTTAGTTGAAAAATGCGCATCTCGCTTTAGTTAAAATCTCCTTAGTTCCAGCTTGGTGGAATTTTATGTTCTGCCACAGACTTCCGTATAAGTTTTGGGCAGGCACTTCATTTCCTGCATACCCGTGCTCATCCAATGGTGCTGTGATTTTCTCTCTCCATAAACTTTTCAGGGAAATGGAGTGCCTGTAATTGTGATTATAACTCATGTCTTCATCTTCATATCTCACATTGCTACTACAATAAAGCTCAGGAGTACTCCGTACAAGAAAGCAAACGTTTCCTGATGCCTGGAGAGATAGCCCTGTTCAGTCTGAGTTCTTGGCTGGAATATTATAAAAAGTTTTTCATATGCAACGATCCCACAGATTGCACAATGCAACTCCCAGTACCTTTAGGATCCCAGTAGGGTCACACCCATTCATCCAGAGCCATGTATAAGTCAGCAGAGTAATAACCTGCCCAACATTCATCTCATCGTGAAGATGTAGCAAACTTATGTGAACTTCAGCTGCACACAGAGCCAAACACGTGAGAGCAAACACGCAATGCATGAATGTCTGTTCCCCTACCGAATCATAACAAACTGTTGGTTTTCAATAGCTACAGTGCTGCAAAATTACCGCATTATTTATTCAAAGATATGGTGCAACTTCCCTTATCGATTCTGGATTTAATACTGGCTCCAGCAGGAGGGAGGGTCAGATAACAATTATTTAGGGCTCCACAGAGACCCCACAAGGCTACGTTAGATAACGCAGTGAGTCATTCGATGTGCTTGCCCCTTAATCTCTGCCTGGGGCCACCACTAGTCTCCCACTAGCCCAGGCAACTAAACAGGGATTATTACACCTCTGACTGTATGAGTGCACATGTATATGGGTACACGTGTATAAGAAGGAAGAACGATTCTGGTTTTTTCCTATTGCTGTACAGGTAGTGTTCTCACCATTTTCTGGGAGAAAATACTTAATCAATGATGTGCCTGAAGAAGAAATTCACAGGCAGAGGCTTGTGCAGTACATTTTAAAATAAACCACTACTAAAAAGAAATGGCAAATGATGAAATAGATCTGCCCTGTACTTGCAATCCACTTCTACACACTCATTTTAATGAAAACAGATGATTTAATAACCTTTTCCTAGAAACAGCATTACAGCTCTTACAGAATCCAGTTTGTATTTTGTAATTTCTCATGTCTCATCAATACAATCCTTAAGCAGTTTTCAGATGCCGAGCAAAACTCCATTGCCCTCTAATACTCCTTTACACACTCTCTGAGGCTTCTGGTGCTGCAGAGTTATTACTGGGGGCAGAGTATGAACTGCGGTGAGAACTGTCACGATAAGAGTACAGCGTGAAATTTGTCTAGCAGGATTTTCACTTGATGCCCAACACACTACAAGCTATGCTGGCCAGATTCAACAACCTGTGACTGAATCCGCATGGCTGGCTTTTTATGAATAAAAAAGTCTAGCAGATATAGTGGTTACTGAGAACTAAACACAGGTCTTGCTAATTGTGCATCATAACAGAGCCACGTTTTAATAATACTTTGTTCTTAATTTACTGAAGAAGTTAGAACAGCAAAGCAACCTCTAAAATCCTACTCTAAACCAGCTTTCACTTACTTTCTGCCACTTGAATCCTAAGGCAAAGCTACCGGTATTCACCTTCTTCTGTTTGGGCAGCTGCATTATTTCTCTCCTCCTTAACTTTCTCTAGATTCACATTAGCTTTTGATTTCTTGACTGCAGAAGAATGGTGGCATGCTAAAATGCACTCAAGACACATAGGCCATCAAAACTCTATGGCTCACCTTTTCCTGCCTATCTTTCATTACAATGTTACTCAGGAACTCCACATTCAGCAAGGATTTGGGACAGCCACTTGAGCAGGCTTCAATACTGCATGCAACTTGAGACAAGACACTCACATTTTGGCATTTTTTTTCCAGCTTTTTAAATACAAGTGAAAAGACTAACATTACAAAGCTAGACAAGAAAAGAAGAATGGAGTCAGGCTTCCCAATTCCTAATGTCTAGTCTAAAAGCCATCTTATTCTCCCAGATAACTATGCAAGTATTCTACAACAAAGTAGAAAATAGAAGTAATTCTACCTGGAAAGACTTAGAGAAATCCACAGCCTACATTACTGTGAAATACAGCGATGAGGTTTTTTTCTACAAGTTCCTGGTTCCAATCTCTGCTCTGAATCAGTGGAAAAGGGATTTGACTCTGATTCTACCACCCACAGATCCATATCGGAACCATGAGAACAGAACTATCAGAACCAGAGAGAGCAGCCCAACCTGCTCTGGTTTACTTTGGCAACTTAAGCTCTGGGAAGAAGATGGAGGTTTCTTTACCTCTGATGGTTAATTAAAAGAAGTCTGTGCACCTGTGGAATGCCTTTGGTGCCTCGGGAGTGAAGGACGCAGCTGGACATGTCAGATATTCCATAACACATTAGCTTCTTCTCCACCTGCTCCATGGCAGCCCTGAACGTGCCTTGCCAAAGGGTCAGAAGAACAGCTTTTTGAAATGAAAACTGGACTTTGGAAGACAGCCTATGGCTCAGTGCTTCAGCTCTTGATCTATAGGTTTGACACTGTAAACAAAGGAGATGCACGGTGCATAGGTGCAGGCACAGGCGGCAGAGTAGGTCGCCTTGGCCTCCCCAGCCTTCCTGCGTGTTTCCAAACCTTGGCACGCTAGCTGTCCAAGGCACCCAGTCATTGGAGACAAACATCGATGGGGCGCTAGTCCAGACTAATCCTTAGCATTATGGATGAATGACATCTATTAACTGTTGTGCTGATGCTTTAACTAAAATTTTGCAACTCATTGAGCACACCAGTAGAAGTAACGCTTCCCTGGCCAGAATTAGAGCAGTAACAGAGTGAGCTTTTCTGTTGAAAAGGGAGATGACAACAGCTTCTGTCAGAAAGAGAGCAGAAAAAGTAGTCCATACTGTGAGTGCTCTATCAATTTGGTCTACCTTTTATATCTTAAATGTGGCCCTTTTTTGTATTTTTCCTCTCTGAGATACAAATGAGATAATGGAATTGTTGCTCTGTATCACTCAGTGATTCCTTAGAAACACATTAGAATAGCCTTTAGTAATCGGCTCCACTGCAAAGCAAATGAAAGTATCCAAGAGTCACTATTATATTATACAGGAACCACAATTTAGCAAGATTGGAATTGTTTTATTAGACAGTAAAACACAGCCTATCTGGAAATGCTGCCTGTTTTAAGATTCAGTCATTATCTGAAATGGTATTTTCTTTGTTACTTAGGAGAGATAATATTTTAAAGGGTCTGAAGAGAAAGAAGTATTATTGGGTTTTTTTCCCATGAAACTCATGCTATCTGATTTTCTTCCTTATGACGTTATTGTCAGAGAAATTATAAATTTAGTCCTGAAATAAAATGAAAATAAAATTAATAAGTGTTTGATTGAGTATTGGTACCAGATAAGACGGGATGCCTGCAACTACAGCTCATGCAAATACAGCTTGCCATGATTAGCAGCATCCCCACAGATATTTTTTATTTTCCTTTATTTAATGTATCTTCACATAACCTTAACCAAACTCTCTTTACAATACAGAGGAACTCTGAACACTAGTGACACTTCTAAAGCCCACAGCAATCTGTGTAAATAAACAATTCCACACTGATTCCTCTTTGCATACACAAATCAGCTATCGGGGTGCTACCTGATGGATGGGGTACTTCAGGAGCCAAAACACGTATGCTTCCACTGAAACTGCAACTCTATTTGTAATACGAGCTTTCTAAGTGTTGGATTTAAACTTGAAGCATATTCAGAACACAACTAAAATCCCATTAAAATGAAAATTAATTTTCTGACTCCTTTCTTCTTTTTGGTTTCTCTCATCTTCAGCAAAGTTGCAATTCAGTATTTGTAGCTTCTTATTTAGTCCAGCAGAATAAACAGTATTAGCAAGGTGAAAGCTCATATTAACGCATAAAAGCCTGGGTATTTTTAATAGCATTAGGAAGGGAAACATAAGGCTACAACAGCATGGCTTCCTTTATAGTCAAGTCACAGCTTGTACAGAATAACTTCTACAATGTGCGGCTCGTGCAAAAGGGATGCTAAAGTATTCGGTTAATTTGAGACTCTCAGTGCTTCCTTTGCCATAAGCCAGTTCGGGTAACAAGGGCTTACAGAGAAAGCAAGCAGCAGCCGCATAGAACCAGCAACTCTTACTTTCCTATTCAGCACTCATTCACCCCCTTGGTCTTTATATTTATACTTCCCTGTCCCAGGTAAGATGAAGTGGTTCTTGCATGTCCAGTCTATGCTTCACAGGTTATCACCAAATAGCCTGGAAATTCCAATCCTTTCTCCTGTTCTGCCACATGCTTCTTATGTGTCTTCAAACTTCTCACTTCTTTCTCCTTAGAAACTTTTTCTAACCTTTTTCTCACAATATGTGCATAAATAAAATCAATAACAGAAGCAGGGGCTTTTCAAGTCTAACCATAGATCAGGCAAGATAATTTTCAGGATAGTTGTGCCTACCTTAAAATGAAGAAGATGCACTAAATGAACTTCAGAAGACTCTCTATTTTGCTTTCTGTGACTTCTCTAGGGTTTGTTTTTTTTTAACCTGTAGAAAGAAGACGACCAATATTGACATTGCAACCAGAAGTCACTGAAAGCTGCAAGGCACAATACAGATACACCTTACTATCTATGTTCATATGCACACACCCACGCCATCATTAATCTGGTTTCAGCTAGAAATTAGCATTTCTAGTTTTTCCTCTGTCAAGAAATTAAGAAAAAGAGGCACATCAGCAACTAAGCTGAAAAGTTGAAGCAAGCAGCCTTTTGAACAAGGTGTAGTGTGAAAGGGCAAAAGTAAAACCAGTACCTTGCTGTGTAGGGTCTGATGTCCCACAGTATCCAGAGCGAATTGTTCCACTGGGGTAACTGTACAGAAGGTTGATGGAGGACTGGAACAAGTACACAGACAGAGCTATCACATCTTGTCTGGGTGCAGAGGGAATGCATTGATCTTAGCCATGAAAAAAGGAAAAAAAAAGTAGCAAGGGAAAATTATAATGTAAAGATGAAGTTTCATTAAAAGAAAAGGATTACTTAAACCTGTACTAGCAAGCTTCTATTCAACTGGTGTTCTACTGAGGAATGGGCCTTGTTATTCTCAAGTGAAGTCATACAGTTCCACTTCGTGCTAAAAGCTTGCCCCAGCTGACACACCTGAACGGGCAGTAGCACATACTTTACATGTTTTTAAGTACTGAAAAGCATTGGAAAATTTCAAACATTGATAGAAGTGTTGCAAATGATGAAAGACCAAATCTAGCTGAAGCTGACCAGTTCCAACTTTGTTGGAAGTCATGCTTCTTCCTACAAGCGCTAAGAGCTTACTTGGCTGCAACCTTTCCCAGGCATTTCATTTCTTTGACCAACCTACTACTCATCCAAAACTTCAGAGCTAGACCCAACCACACGTGTGTTAGGCTCCTTTCTGGAACAGGATGTTTCAGTGTTTTGCAGTTCCCATTAAATCCATAAACCTGTTGTCGGCTCCCAGCACTACCACTCTGCTGGATTTCCCACTTGCATTGTGTGGACTGGAGAACTGGATAAAACCGTTCAAATGCTTGGATGCTGCAAGGAGAAGAGCAGCCCAGTAGATTCTCCTTTGTCAGGTATCAGTATTCTTTCACCACATAGGGCCAGAGCACAGGCACAGCAAAGAAAATAACGAAAGAGCTGTCAAAGGTAGCTAACATCGGTTACGAGAGACTGCAGGTTAAATTGCACATGACGCTTTTTCAAAGTAAACAACCTTCTTCCATAAAGAAGTTCTTGTGTCCTTTTTAAATTCTAGTAATTTGCTGAGAACTCAAGATCAGGGGAAAAAAAAACCCAAACCCAATTATTTGCTACAGTTGGCCACTGGAAGCAGGTGCAGCTGTGGTATGGATGGGACAATTACAACAACATGGCTTTTTCCCCTCCTAGTAGTAGAGATTATACTGCATTAGATGATATTAAGAAGGTGGAGAGAACTAGAACGCTCCTAAGACAGTGATGTATTGTGGAGCTGGATGAGCTAATTTTAGACCATTTAAGCTCAGAAACTGGCAGCAGTTTTTCTGAGAGCTCAGTTAAGACTAATTTACCTTGAATCATGTACTGAACTCATCCTGCAGATCACAAAAATGTAAAACTATCATGCACTTAGAGGATAAAAAAATACTGTGCTAGTTCCTGCAGGTTACATAAAAATGCTTTTAGAAGCGGTAATGCCAAGAGGACATGACTTGCATTTTTAGACTTATGAATGCTCTTCCACCGTAATTAAAAATGACAGATCCTATTAAATCACTTAGTACATACCTTAAAGCATATGATGCAGAGGTTGCTTGAAAAAGCCAATTACACAGTATCGCTCTGTACAAGGCCAATACTTCAAAGCAATTTTCAGATTTTATGAGTTACATATGCTTCAGAAAGGGAGAAGCTTTTTTGTTTTTTCACTGCCAGGAAGATACACTGCAAATAAGATATAAGTCTCTCTACTTCGTTTTTTGTTGTTGTTGTGAATTAAGAGCCCATTGCATATCTTGGCTTCAGCACAAATATTCACAAATTATTAGGAAAGTCTTCTAATGGGAGAGGCCCCTCTTTATACTACATTTTTGTGGAAGTAAAGCAGCAGTAATGATTAAGTGATGGCTAGGATGCAGGTTTGATATTGCTTGCCTATTTCCACCAAAGAACTTTACTGCTAGAATTCACGGGTGGGAGAAGCCTCAAGTTTCTGCCCTATAGCTAGGTGCTGCATTAATCTTACAAGACTGCAGATTCTAAGTGTATATACCATATGAAACATTTAGGTTTCTCTCCATTACCTCTGTTTAGCCAGACAAGCCCAAAAATTAACCTTCAGTGTTACAAGGAACGATCAAGTATGGTAAGATTCTTCTTGAAAGGCAGATGACTTTGCTGGCTGGATGACACCAAACACTTGGTGGGGTCAGTCTGGTAAAAACCCATACACAAATTAACAGCAGAAGTAGTGCCAAGAAGATCTTCACCTTGCGAGCTGAGAGGGATCAAGTAGAGGCATCTCCCAACTTCAACACCAAAGCTGACTGCAGGAGTTGAAAAGCAGACCCTGTGTTAGCATTTTTAGACTCTTACTGAGCAGGGAGTACACGGCACCTGAAAGAATCCTCCTTTAACACTGAAATTCACACCTTCCTTATACAAGGATTTTTCCTGAAAGAATCACCTCCTGTCCCTTGAAATTCAACCAACTATTTCATCTCCTCACCAACACCTGTAAAACATCCACATTGTGCCCTTTGATGTAATCTCACTGCTTCATCCAGGGATTCAAAGATAAACAAAAATCAAGTATTTGGGTGGAAAAGGAGATGTGAGACAGCCTAGGTATGCCCATGACACGTGGAAACAGTCCTTTTTATTCCAGGATTTTATTGTTTTTAACAAAAGCAATATCAAATCTCACAAGTTAAGATTAAATCCCAAGGAAGATAAGAATACTTCCATCCAATTATTTTCCTGAGAACACCATCAGAAAACAGACAAATCACAGGATAAAGGAAAAAATTAATTTTTGTAACAACAAAAAAATTAGAAGCTGAAGCTGGCTCTTAGCCAGAGGGCTTTTCAAACCTCTAAAGAAGTTTTTAAAGTGCCCAAGACCCTTTTTTTCTGCTAAAGATCACAACCAAATCACAGAGTCTTGATATTTTTCGAATGTGCAGCATTGGTTTTGACAGTAACCACCAGATGTTCCTGCTTATTAACAAATGCAGAGTCTGGACCAGCCTAAGAGTAAGTTTATCAGGAACACTTCCCCTCAGACATCTGAGAGGCATAAGTTTATGGGAGGGATCCCTGGGAGATGACAGGCAATTAAAAACATTGACACCTTATTATAAGTAGTTGAGAAGATAATTGAAAAAATACAAACATATCTGAGTTAGGGCACACGAAGTTCAATTTGTTCAGCTGCCAAATGCCTTCACTGCCTAAGCTTAGTAACTTGCCATTGTCCCAGAAAATGAATCCTGCATGTCCTTTTGTAACAGCACTTTTGCAAGGTCAAATGTTAATGTACAATGTACAAAGGAGAAGAGCCTGACTTGCTGGAGCTGAAGGAGATGTTCTAGTAACATCCATATTCATAAGAAGTCAACATCATACATCATTTTGGTTTCAAGTATTTATAGACTCACAGGAGCCTTATTTCTGAAAATTAGAGGAAAGATAAATGGACTGAGGATCATCGATTCCCATACCTGCCCCTCTGCCCAGACCCTCTTGAAAAGCTGACTATGGCTGAAGTGGTCACACGATAGCAGGCACTGCTGCAGTTGCATTTAGAATTAAAGCAGATCCATCTAAAAGAATGGTAGCTCACTAAAATAGTGTCACTGTTGCCTCATAAAAACATGAGGTAGATGAAAAAGTGCAACCCACGGGCTCTAGCACATACCCTTTTTATTTCAGGGTCCCTGGAAGAGGACCAGAGCATGATGAATAGGCACAGAAAAGGATGGTACTCTGATGGGCAGGAACAAGCTGAAATAGTGTATTCCCTCTGCTTTCATAGCAGATAAAATATTCGATAAAACCCAGTGTCCTGGTTTCGGCTGGGATAGAGCTAATTTTCTTCATAGTAGCTAGCATAGTGCTGTGGTTTGGATTTAGTACCAGAAGAATGTTGATAACACACTGATGTTTTCAGCTGTTGCCAAGTAGTGCTCAGACTACTCAAGGACTTTTTGAGCTTCTCCTGCTCGGCCAGGTGCATAACAAGCTGGGAGGGAGCACAGCTAGCACAGCTAACCCAAACTGACCAAAGAGCTATTCCATACCATA
>NW_009259719.1:894670-925143 GCF_000687185.1 Egretta garzetta
TAAGTTTCAATAAGCTGCTAGTAAGCTATGCTCATACACCAGATGTTCATGTGTTAAAATTGTGGTTTATTTAAAAATAACACTGGTAATATCAGACCTGTGCAAACTACAGTGGAATATGTAAAACCACAGTTTAAAAGGCCTTGTTGATACCCTTTTGTGATGGCAATAGAACTTGCTTCTGTCTCGATCAATAATTTATCCTATCTTCCCAAATTCTAGCAAAGGACTCTATTACATGCTGAAATCACTACATGAAAAATAGCTGTAGTGCACTAAAGCCTCTGCATTATTTCTTGGTCTTTGAAACCAAATACCTTAATTGTCAAGACTCCAGTCCACAACTCTCCAAAAGCCATAAAACTTTTTTGAGCACTCATTCTGTGCTTCAAAGAGTAACTCCTTAGGAATTTCCAAGGCAAGTCCTGAATTCCCTGAATATTTCAAAACACTCACTTTCCAAAAACATGAAACTAACTTGGTTGTATTTTAATAGATTTTAAACCTGGACATTTCCACATGCCAAAAAAGACAGCTCTGGTCCAGGACTGAGCAGTATCTGATGTATTTTTGAGACTGTATCACTACCTTATGGGGTAGCAAGGAATTACTATCCCATGTCTGGTTGATCTGAAGTGAGAACTGGTTTAAGACGTTTTAGGAAAGCCAGACAAAACCGGGGAAGATTTATGAAAACACAGTCTCCCACCCTTTTATTGATTCTCAGGTCTCCCAAATTCTGCATAAACAGCCCAAGATACTTCTCTTAAGAAGCAAGATATTGTCTTACCTTTATGCCTCTAATTTGCCATAATGAGATCATCTTTAACTAGATTGTATACAATAAGGATCAATACAAGTGACCATGATTTTGGGTAAACTGATCTCACAGAATCATAGAATGGCAAGGGTTGGAAGGGACCTCAGGAGATCATCTAGTCCAACCCCCCTGCTAAAGCAGGTTCACCTGGAGCATGTTACCCAGGACTTCATCCAGGCAGGCTTTGAGTATCTCCAGAGAAGGAGACTCCACAACCCCCCTGGGCAGCCTCTGTGCCAGTGCTCCGTCACGCTCATTCCTCATATTCAACTGAAACCTCCTATCTTTCAGTTTGTACCCATTGCTCCTTGTCCTGTCGCTGGACACCACTGCAAAGAGTCTGGCTCCGTCCTTCTCTTCATGCTCCATACAATATATACCTTGTTAAGCAAAACCTATGGCCACAAATCATGCCACAAATTAGAAAAAGGGTGGCTGGATAAGGACCTGAAGCCACCGAGGCATTTAATTCATGATGATAGAAGTGCTGAAGTAGGAACACTATTTTGTAAAGATATGTTTCCAGAAAAACTTTCTCCAAACCTTATGAGAAGCTTGTCTTTATGAGCAGACAGATGTGTTATTTTAGAAATACTGTTAAACCCACCAATCCCACCAAGGCCTCAGAACAGCCCAGCGTCCCTGCCAGGTTGTTCCCTATTTGCACTGTTACAGCAGCAATCACATTTAACTGCCACAATGAAACTTTAGAGTTGTTTTCACCCCGGGATCATACAAGAGAATAATATGGGAATCCCAAACATAACCAGCAGATTAAGTTCAGTTAGCCCAGACAAGCACACCATGCGCAGCAGTATAGAAAATTTTGTCATGGCTCTCGTACACTTTTACTGCTTTCTTTGCCTTTGGACTGTGGATAAGCAAAGCAGCCCCTTTCTTCATCTCTCACGTTGCCATTATTTTTTCAATATGATGAACTAAGTAAGTTCGACTGAAGTTTAAAAAACAATGTTGCAAGAAACCTTGGATGAATCAGCTGACAAAACACGAACGTTACTCTTTACCGCAGAAGTAATCCAAGCTTCTCCCTCTTTCTTCAGTTTGTTGGCCTCTGCTTTGGCACAAATGCAAATATGCAAAGCCTTTAGGATAAAACCAGAAACAGAACAGACAGCAGCAAGATTGGTTAATAGTATTTGTCTCCAAACAGCTCTTATTAGTTTAAAAAAAACCCAAGAGAAGGCTTTAATCGGAAAGGCTGCAGCTATTTCGCATCATTTTCCTGGTGCCTAAAGACTGGACGCTACAAGTCCTATATGCAGGATTCATGGGCTTTCCCTCCCTCTATAAACTAATCTTACCTTCAGCGCACACCATACAGAAAAGGAACCGCCCCCACCTCGCTGCCAATCCTAGGAACCTGTAAGAGATTTTAATTCAAGCAAACGACTCTTTGTTGCAAAATATACACCCTGGTTTTCCGAGGATGTGTGTCTCATGGTGTTGATTGTGTTGAAAACCATTTCCTTTTCCCCTAAGAAACCAAAAGATCAAAATTCACAAGTTAACGCGTTTCAGGTAAGTTTGTGTTCTTTCTGAGCACAAAAGATTACAGAAACATTTTACCTACTGTTTTCCTAATGATAAAAAATAGCCTATGTATCCTTTGCTTTAAAAAACATGTCCCATTTCATGGCAATTCATTCACAAAGCAGGAAAATATCAAGAATTTGCCCCACTTTTGGTTTAATTAAGGATAATGGAGTTCTCCCATTGTGGTTTCTTCAGGGAGATAACGTAAGTCTGACAGGTTACAGGAACCTTCACAGAAACACAATGGAGAAATAGATAGAAAAAAATATTCCTTTTGTAGGAGAGGTCTAATCCTGTACTCCATCAGGATTTTTCAGTCCTTTTCCTGTCCCTGTTTGGGACTATGGCATGTGCTAATCCAGACTTGTTGCTGGTCTAATAACAACCATGGAAAAATGCCTGCCTAAGTTTACTTACGCATTTGGGTCTTGTACAGAAGATTTCAATACGTGCAAACACGCAGTTCAACAAGGCATAGTTTGGAAACTGGGAAGACAGCAAACACCTCTGTTTTGCTTTAAGTGGGACTAAGATCCCCAAAAACCAGCACCCTATGGTACGATCCAGCAGTGACGTTAGACTACTTTATGCAATCCGCTTTTTTTCTGAGATGCCCTATGTCTTTATAAATCAGAAGCATGGATTACTTATACTGCACTAATTCTGCAAAGCTTTAACCGTGAGTGCTATGGATGGAATGAGAGCAGAACGTTCCTTCAGGATGTCTTCTGTGGTTCAGAGACCCAAGCTGTAGACTTCTCAGACTCATTCTGCATCTCTGAAGAGAAACAGCTTGGGAGGAAAGAAGAGTTGTAGTGGCTGCTTGATCTCACCTAAGAAAACCAGAAAAACAAAGCAACACCTGAGGCTGGAGGAGGGCTCCATATAATATTTCTTCTTCGATTAGCCCACCACATCCTGATTTTAGCGTAACACAAATCAGTGATAAAGAATATTAGACTACCACTTAATTTCTTTCCCAGTAGGTAAGAACTCAAATTAAAGGTTATAATCTTTCATGTTGTAATAATTAATGAATACGTTTAAAGTATCATCACTCTAATAAAGGATGACTTAGGAAACCACAAGAATAAAAAAACAATTTAGTACAAGAATTACCTTGACATTTTTATAATTCGCTTTGCAAATCATTAAGTTTTTAACTGTATGTTACTATATTTAGGGCTAGCTGGAAAAGCGATTTTCATCTTTGCGGTATTAATCATCTGCGCACAGCACAGAAGCCACGGAACAGCAGCAAGGTGAGCGCTCCGCAGCACAGCCCCTCTCTGCCGCACCGAGCGGGGCTGGCCAGCACCGAGCAGCCTTGGGGGGGCAGCTGCACTTGAATCCCTTCTCTGCCTTACAGCTTCCCCTCCCTGCTCCCATCTCCTTCAGATATTAACTTTCAAAAAACCCCCAAACAAACAATGAAACAATGTAACAGATCTTAAATTTATTTACATACCAAAGGCCAGCAACTAATCCCATTTGTTTATGTTAGGTTTAGAGATGACAAAATGTTTGGGTTTTTTTCCATCTGGTGTTTTGTTATACATAAAATCACTTTAAAAACTATTAGTGGTAACAAGAAGTGTGCTGAGAACCACTTTTTTTTTTTTTCAGAACTGAAGAAAGCAAACACTAAGGAAAACATGTCCAAACTCTACTCAGGAACTCATTTTATCTTTAAAATTCTTTAATTTTGATATGTATTGATTTCTCAATGTCTGACAAATACAGCTGTCTTTCCTACTGTACTGGAAGGGAGCAACTCAAGGCTCAACAGTCTGCAATTTTTAGGAGCAATCTCTGCTCGCTCTCGTATGCCACCAGGCTAAATTGCAAAGATGGTTTAATCCTTGATCACAAGTACAGACTCTTGGAATCCTGGGGCAACGCACAGATGCTGTGATACCACACATAACAGCTCTGCCCTGCTAATACTATTTTGTGGACAGTAGCAGGACCACAGGAAAAGTGCCAAACCGTAAAATCCCAGCTCAAAAGCATTAGCTACTTACTTGTACTTGATATTAGAAAAGGGATCGGAGGCAAAAGTGTAAACCTAAGTGTGTGGGAAGGAGCCACACTGGAGAATCAAAGGATCGGAATCATAGAATCTTTAAGAATCGTTAAGATCAAGTCCAACCGTTAAGCTAATGCCGCCATCAAGAAGTTTGGGAAGGAGCACATCCCCTGGGAGGGACCCCACGCTGGAGCAGGGGAACAGAGCAAGGAAGGAGCGGTGGAGATGAAGTGTTGTGACCTGACCACAACCCCGAGCTCCCCAACCCCTCTGCCACTGGGGAGGGGGTCCAAGAGTTGGGAGTGAAGCTGAGCCGAGGAGGAAGGTGGCTTTAGTTCTGTTTTTATTTCTCACTATCTTACTCTGGTGTCAATTGGCAATAAGTTAAATTAGTTTTCCCTGGGCTGAGTCTGTTTTGCCCATGACAGTAACTGGCGAGCGCTCTCCTTGTCCTTACGACGACTCACGAGCTTTTTTGTTGCTTTTTCTTCCTGCCAAGGAGGTAGAGTGAGAGAGTGGCACGGTGGGCACCCGGTGGCCAGCTGAGGTTAGACCCACCTCACTTTTGTTATAAGAATTCCTACAGGGAAGTCCAGGAATTCAGTTTCTCACAGGGCCCCTAACAAGACCCAACACAACTGCTGGCCATCAGCCAGAAACAGATCTGCATCACAGATCCCATCAGCGACACTGCTCTCAACACATCTCGTTTTATAACTTTAAAACGCTGTGCAAACAGCAACTAATCCTCTCACTCATGCAATACACGCTGATCCTCAGAGATGTTAAGTAACCAACACAGTCACACCACAGATGCAAGGCAAAGCAAAGTTCTAACCTTTGCTGCCACTGCCCAGATAAGCAAACCCGAGTACAAGACAAACACATTTTAAAAGTGTGCCTTTCCCACTGATTGAGGTCAGGATCGCCGAGGTGAACTGAAGCCCCTGCAGAATGTGAACTAAATTAAATGCGAGCATCTCAACAACTGCAGAATCTCAGGCTTCCTAATTTAGAAACTCAACTCCTTTACTAAAGGGGAGAGGCAAATTGGAGCCTGAAGGGAAGGGGCTGTTTAATGATATTTCACCCAACGTGGGAGGCAGTTGGCCTGTTTCCCAAGCTGTCTTCCTCCACCTCCTTGGCCCAGCAGAGACCTTAAATGTTATGGAGATGCCAACCTGGCAATCAGGGAGTGCCTTTAGTCACCTTCAAGATGAATAACCCTTCTAAAGCTCATCCCTCAGCTGGGAGGAAGGAGGGGATCGTCAAAGGTCAATAAAATCAACATTCAAAAGCAATAGAAATGCAATGGGGAGATGACAGCCTTAACAGAAAGCCTGGAAAGAGATAGAGGCACAGGAAGAGAATTAGGGCAGTTCTGTAGAGGTGTTCGCTCCAGGGAAAGCATGGGGCCTCTTATTTTGGGGAAAGAGGCTAGGAAGATCTCATATCCCACAGGGTAGGCAGTAATCTTTGTCAAGGGGGATAGACAGAAGAACAGAGTGAATCAGGCGAGGGAAATTCTGCCTGCAAAGGGAGGGAACACTGCATAGCAAAATCTTTGCTTCCCTGTCCCCTCACTTGCTGCTATCACCACCTACACCCAGAAAAGAAAAGATGGGGTGGAATGAGCAGACACATCACGTGGCAACAAGCCTGACATATAGCTCCAGCACAGGGTTTTAACCAGAAGGTGGTAGAGCCTCTACCATGATTTTTCTTCCTGCTTAAGGTGAGGGAGAAAAGGAAGAACGATAGATGAGAAATCCCAGATGAAGCCAATCCTTCCCACCCCTACCAATTCCTTCCTCTTCTGCCCAACCTTTGCCAGCGTGGGCTCCCTCCCCTGCCAACGCTCAATGCCAGCCCATGACTTCCACTCAATCACCATCTGCAATAGTTCAGACCCCATCAGTGCTCTAAATTGCCCTCCGCCCACAGGCTACGCAAGCCCCAAGTCAGAGCATGCCAAAGGGAAGATTACATAAAGAAGTCAGTGCCAGGTTTCCAAGAGTCACATTTTCACAAGGCAAGACGAGGGTGAACCATGCCAGCATCTGCCCACAGCTATCAGCCTGTTAAAAGCAAGCAGCAACAACGGTGTAAGTACTACTTAAAGGCAATTTCTTGGCCACTTTTAGGGCTCACAAAACCTCGGTCCTCAGTCCATTTAGGTACAACTTGCAGGTACCTATGTTTAGCAGGCACACCACTGGAGTGGGAGAGGCAGAGTCAAACTGGTCACAGCTGGGGACTCTGTTGGCAGGGGGTAGTGGGAAAGGGAGACAAAGTGACTTTTTTTGAAGACAGAATTCCTTATATGACATTGTACACACAGAACCCCCCCTGCTCTTGTATTTCAGAAAAAAACCTAGGAGACTGCAATAAGTCATTTTTAACCAACTACAGAAATAGCACTCTTGTCCTTTCAGTGGACAAACCAGCAAAGCTGCTGAACTGACTACAAACCTTGTTTATTACAAATGAAATCTTCCAAAAATTCCTGATTTTAAGTCAACTTTTTCTACTTAGAAATCAAAGGTAGACTTTTTGGATTTTCACTACCATAAGGTTTGGACTGTAAGCATCGTAAGAGTGGCAAGTTATTTAAAGAAAAGCTAGTAGAAAATACTATAGCTCCATCTCCTACAAACTCTGCTTTCTCTACTTGCATCTCTAGATAAGACAGACATTCTTTTCTTCCCTACCCAGACACATCTGCTGCAGATGCATATACAGCCAGTTTGGACAATTTGATAATCTCGCCCCTTGCAGAGCAAGCACTGCAGTGCACACACAAACATGGCTTCGTTGTATTTGCTGTTCCAAAAGAAGTCCAAGTACCTGGCAGCCTAGTGACGTTGGCTCTGCAAAATGAACAACTGGGATTTTCTGCCCTGCCTTCCAGTGAACAAGCAGTCGGTGCTGCCTCCTGAACACCTTGCCAATGTAGCACTCCGGAGCACAGGACTGCTCCTGGTTTTGCCATGCAAAGAAGTTATCTCGGAGGATGGTTGCTATTTTTAGAGGTGGCACTGGAAGCTACGCAACTCAGCTCCAAATTGTGAGCTCACGTACCTTAATGGAGGCGAAGACGTTCAATCACACACGCACATAGCACACCCTGTGTACTGTCAGTTAAAAAAGGTCATTTAAGGAATTCTCAAGCTGGCGACAGGTTGAGAACCTTGAGAATAGATTATATAGTGCTGCAAGCCCACAAAAGAGTGCTTTGCTTCATTAGATCCACCACTTATTTTTAGTTAAAACACTTGACCTTTCCTTCCTCCGCTGTTCCCACCTCTTCTAAGGCACACCCAGGAGTTTTTCCCTTGCCAATATTCAGGGGAGCCTTGACAAGCACAAGATTTGAACATGTAAGAAATCCAGTTTAGAGTGGGGGGGAGGGGGGAAAAAAAAAGTATTTTTCAGTTTTCTTTTCTTCCAGTATTGAGATTGTTCTTCCAACATTGAGATGTTTTGAAGAAAGGTAAACACTTCAAGTCTTTGTCAAAAGCCACTCCAAGAGGAATAGTGAGAATCCCAAAGCTTTAAATAGTAGTGATACAGGAAAAATCTTCCATGCCCTATTCTGGCATTTCAAGGCTTATTACAGAATATTCAGCTCCCCCTTGCCTCCGACTTGATCCCACAGTTCTTGCACAGGCCAACTAGCTGTTTGTGTTACTCAAGACAAATTACAGTGCTCGAAATATAATTAAAATTCATTATATGTGGAAAGCCATCTACTAATTTGATGATTAAGTGCTTTCCGTGTTTACGGTAACTATAATCATAACCACTCCTAGGCCTGGAAAGGATAAATTTCACCAGTAAGTTAAAAAACCCACACAGCTTCACTGTTTATTCACTGTTTCAAGAGCTACAGTCCAGCTACAGAGGGCCGTAATTGCCAGCCATCTAGGCAAAAAAGCGCTTCAGTAAGAGCAGATTCAGTGAGCAACTGGGTATTTTCAACTGCAGCCTGGAAAAGGTTCCTGGTATTGCAGTATGAATAAATATCACGGAACAACCCTTCAGAATTTGGTGAACGACATTTAGGACAACAGAAATGTAAAGACACCATTTTGCCTATAATGCTACTGCCTGAAGGTCTGTACTACCCAACTCACGATTTGGAGCAAATGAGCTTCAGGACACAGCACCCGTTCCTTGCCAGCTAGAGGGGAGATTTTTAGAGCATTCTAAAGCCAGTTAGACCGGCACCAGCTGAGTTTCCATCAGAGCAAGTTTGAAAACTAAAGACAAACATAGGCAGATATTCATTTAAATGCTACTTAGGTAGCTTAACAATCAAAGGCTCTCCCTTTTATTTTGTCTGCTCTTTTCAGGCAAACCAAATCCACACAGGGCAAGTGCTAGTACTTACTACTGGCAGCTACTGGGCCTCCAGAGGATCATTTTATCAGCTTGTGTAAACCGATGGCTGTTTCTCAGAGTTCTTTTACCAACCCGACAACCCAGCACTACACCTCACTGCACCCAAATGCACATCATTCCTCCCCTCCCCGCTCCAAGTCCCCTGTCAGAGGGCAGGCCAGCAGGAACTGCAGGCATCGTGACTTGATGAAACAGGCAGAAGTTGTCTCAAAGCTTTTCCAGAACTACATCAGGAAATTCCCCCACACTTAACCACTCTACCAGGCCTGCAGTTTTTTAAAACTTGAATTTTCAACTTTATAAATAATACATTACTAACATACAACGCTGAAAGGTGCTGGGCAAAAGGGGGCTTTGAGAATGAGACAATACGGCCCCAACTCGGGAGAATTGACAACGTGAGCGTTTAAGGTCGCATAACAGCTAGACGCCAGGCGCAGAATACGTGAGAAAAAACACTTTAGAAGAGACTGAAGCAGGAAGCCATTCTACTTATTTAACTCACAAACAAAAAAGATTGGAAAAAATATCAGGGTCTACATTCAGCCCTATTTAGTTGGCTGTTACAGCTTTTTTACTTCTCAGATTCTACCTTTTTCTTTAACACCTACTGTCAAGCTTAAAATTTTGGCTTTTGACTGTGTCTTGTTGTCATGGCACCTTTTACTTTATACGTGAGCCTACTGAAACACAAGCAACACGTTCACTTAAAATACTGCTCTGTGCTATTAGCTACTTGCTGTGTATTTTAACTGGAGAGCTGAAAGCTTAAAAGACTAAGTGTACGGAGTGCTCAGTGCTTGTGAATTATCGCTTAGAAAGAGCTGACAGCCTGGACAACTTCGACATCAGGAACAGCCACAATTAGCACACTGTTACAGATACGCAAGCAGTAGTTATTGATCAATTAACTTGAACCTGCCAATCAAATCTGAGTTTGAAATAAAACTCAATTAGTGCTTACTAATAGTAAATTCAGGAAGTTACCATTCATTGACTTGTTTCCTCCTTCACTTCCTCCAGAGCACAGCTACACAAGGTAAACTTTGCCATTAGCAGTCAGTTTCTCACAATATAAAACCTCCTGAATGCTTTATTGTTTCATTTCAGCCGTTTAGATTGCACAAGTCTAACACATTACCTGCTAGTAGCTGCCCATCCCAACCTCCCCTGACCTTTCAAAACAGCTCAGATGAGTCTCTGCTTCACCCACTTCAACTTGGAGATTAAGGTCACTTCTGCACTACTATTATGCCTACCTTACTTCCACCCGTAACATCTGACCCAGGGAGAGCGCAGACTTCCAGGCATGCGAGGTTTTGGCAGTGCCACTCCTACGGTCGCTGCTGCAGAAGTGATAGCAAGCAGGTGGCTCTATCAAACATTTCTATGAGATACCAGAACAAGTAACTCCCCAGAGCTCTATGGCAAAGCAACACCAGGAGCCCAGCCAAGTGTCCCCACTGTCAAGTGAAAATATTTTGCAGTACTACTAGGCACCCTCAGCAAAACCTCAAAGTCTCCAAGAGTTCTTAAATCCGAACACCAACAAGATTTGTTGCTAACACTAGCTAGATTCTGCTGAGCATCTTTCAGCTACGTTGCAGTTAACACTAGATTTATGTATTTAGGAACTTCTGGAGTATACAGAAGTGGTATAAAATTGTTCCCTCAGTTTGAACAGAGAGAATTCTGCATACTGAAATAGAAGCGCACTAGATTTCCTGAGCAAGCCTCTCCCAGATGTGGCAAGAAAGCTTGTTTCTCCATTTGAAAAGTTACAGCATGCACAAATCTATAAAGGTTTTATGTGATGCATGTGATAAATAATATAGTTGAATATTATTATAATATATGCACATTATAATTGATAAGTAATATAATTGAAGCATAGTAAAATCTCAAGTAAGCAATAACATAAATCATGAGGTCAGACACTACAAAGTGTTGTATGCATTGTTTATTGAACTTCAAATTCCACAGTACATCATAGATTAAATAGTTAAAAACTGTTTGTTTACTATCATACAATGTTCAGAATAGTATTTCAAAACATCTCTTTGGACAAAACTAAGAGCCAAATTCAAACATAGTTCCCCCAGAGCAGAATGCTGGGGGTGGAAGAAAGCTTCAGAGTACTGACTGTACACAACACTACACAAAGCGTGACAGCACACCAAGTCATTGTTCTCTGCTGCAACACAGGCTTCAAAGAAATTCTATACAACGCTTACCACCATCATGGGCAGGCACCTACTGTATGAGCGGGACAGATTACTCTCAGACCTTGCTCCTCCAAGACTTCAATACTCCACACAGGAGTACAGACTTACAGTTCTGGATTCTGTGATGTTTTACATTACAGAGCTGAAACCACATTTGAGACTGTTAACACTAAATATAGTCATAAACAGGAAGAGCAAATTGACAAGGTCTCGTGCTTATGTTCTTCAACCCTGACACACAAGATGCCTACAACTGAAATTCTAATCTTAAAGACATGATGTCACCTGAGGTCAAACAACTATGAATGTGAACAGCGATGTTTTAGATTACTTTGAAGTTTTAGACTGGTCGAGGTGGGAGACTAGTGCTTGAATTGCACTGCTCAGCATTGCATCTTATTTGTGCCATCTTGCCTCAACTGAATATACAATCAGGTAAAACAAAATGCATCAAAAAAACATAAGTCAGTCAATTGTAAACTGTTGAGAAGAATCATGTATGTATCATGTATTCAATTATGTATCTGTCCTCTATCTCAGGCATTTGTACAAGACACTGGAGCCTAGAAGCATTAGCTTTAATTTGTGCAACTTAAGAATTTCCTTCAGGAGGAGTTCAGTCATCTGACTGGACAAAGAAATCTCCCAACCTTGCATGGCAGCCATCAGTCGTAGCTCACCTCACAATAAGGTTCCGAGCTAGAACATCAAAAAAGCACCGTAGTGCTGTTTCCAAGCAAAGTCAGGATTTACAGTCCAAGATTTCCCTGCTGTATTACTGTTTCCATCTGCAACACACTACTGACTGAGGAAGCCTCACAAAGGCACCACTCCCAGCTGCAGTACATATAGTGGTACTGATGCAAATATTTATTTTGCTGCAGAGCAGTTGGATGTATCAGGGCTTCCACAGAACCAAGTGTGCACAACACGAAAACATGTAAAACAGCAGGTTTAACCTCAGCAGCCCCTTTGAGTGATGTCTTGTCCTGAAGATTTTGTAATATCCATTGTAGTGAATACCTGTAAGACACCAAAAGAACAGCTTATTTACTGTTGGTCAGTATCCTCACTCACATGGCTATTGGTCTCCTCTTGTAAGTTACAATACTAGATTTCTTTGAACTGTTATAATGGAAAACAAACTGCAGTGCACAATTTACACATTTTCTATCACATCAGTATCTTATCATTAGAAGTTAAGTAAGTACTGAAGAAATCTCATAAAATACAATGTAGTAGTCTTTCCTTGCATCTAGGTAACCATCTTCAAAAGCAGGATTTAAATCAAGCTGTGCCCTTCCCCTCCCTTACCTCTCCACAAGTTGGATGGATACCAATTGTTTCATCAAGTAATTCTTTGGTGAGACCACATTTTATTGCAGCAGCAAAACCTTGGGTAACTTCACCAGCATTAGGTCCAAGAACATGAAATCCTATCACACGATTCTTTAAGACAAGTAAGAACAAAACAGGAGTTAAGTACTAGGTAAAGTTTAACAAAAGCTCTAGTATGTAACTCCCACTACACTAAAATTATGTGTTATACAAGCAGGTCAATAGCAGAGTCTTTAACAAAAAAAGAATACTCCAAAGAAAGTAGTTCTTTTCTTTTCAGCCCATTATAGCAGAATCAAACAAGTTTTAAAAGGAATGAATTTCAAAATTGCACAGCACTAATTCAAAGACACTGTCAAAAAAAAAAGATTCTAGTTTTGTCAGCTGTTTTTATGTTTCTATAGATATACAGTATGTTTAGTACATTCAGATTCAAAATGATTTTTCCACATTGAAATTAGGTCAGATACAGGACCCACTGATATTGTTTGTTAAAAATCTGATACTGAAGAACTTCACTGACTGTTCCCTTCCTCCCCAAGCAGTTAACAAGAAGGAAAAGGAAAACATTATAGGCTTGAATTTTGAGCAAGCTGCCTCTGTAGCAAGATCTAGAGTGATGGCAGTAGGCTATAAAACCAAGTTAAAGATGGGTGTAGTTTATTTCAATTTGTTTAATTTATTAGTGTTTTAGAACGTTTTCCCAAGATGTTCCTGTCCTTTCAGGGATGTCCTAGCCCAGGTCTGGTCATGATTTACAAGATAGGATACAAATCCCTCATAATACAAGCAATTTAAATACACTATTTACCTTACATTCTCCTCCAGCATCCTAGGAAAAAACCTTTCACATAAAATCTAAATAAAGTCCCTCCCTTCCACTGTGTTCTTTTCATTTGGATTATTTCCAATGAGGCTCCACTAAAAGCAGAACTTTGAGTCTTTCCGCAGTCTTTGAGAAAGCGTTAGGTGGACTGATAAGGAAAAGAGAAAGCTTACTTCTTCTTAGCTTAAAAGCCATACTATTTCACTGTATCATTCCTTCTCTCCAAAACAATTTTAAACAACAAAAATCTTCCTTTGTTCTTCTGTTGTCCCAGAGAGTTTGGGGGAAAAATACTGGACAGCACCGGCACTTATTTTTTTGCAACAAGAACCTACTGATCACTAGAAATTCCCACTTCTCATCACTGAGTTTTCTAGGACCAACCACGTGTTTTCCAAATCTCTACTAAACATACAAAACTCTGCTTTGCAAACAGCAAAGACCCACTTGGAAGAAAAACCTTGGCAAACTTCTTCATAAATCTCAAATCTATGCTTAAATTTGAACTCAGGATGAAGTTTCATAATGTATAAAGGTACCACTTACTCAAACAGCTGTTATACCAAAAAACCCAAACCAAAACAATCTGCTTTCTACAAATTGATTAGACCTCTTAAATACTTATGTTAATAGAATGGGTAGAGCTGGCCTCAGGCAGGCCAAAAAAATATATACTAGTCTTCTGGGTGGTCTAAAAAGAAATGTCAGGAATACTCAGCATATCCATTCCAGTTTGCTACTTACGTTGTCATGTTTACTGCAGATAATCTTTGCATAACAAGTATTGTTATCTCTGCCTGGTACTGTCCATTCAAGTGGCCAGAACAAACTGTGATAAACCTGGGAGGATGACAAGGAAGAGAGCATTAGAATTGGATAAATTAAAAATTAGACTTATGTCTGACTGAATTAATGTCTTCACAAATAGGTGGTTTGACATTTAACCCATTAGATTTTCATAATATATACTAGACAAGACAGTGATATTTTCCCCTCCAGCCCAAGCAGTCAATCCTCCGAAGACTTGACTCAAACCATGTGCCCCTGATTCACGTACTCGATTAAAACAGCAACAGCTGTAAGACACAGCATTTTGAGACTGTGCTTTCAGAAAGAGAAGTGCTTTACTAGTACAAAATTAATACCTAGTTACCCTAAGATTAAAACTGTTCTGCAAAACAGTTAACAGCAGAAGCTAAATAATGCCAAGTGTGTTTTAATGATGGAAGCACTTACAACACAAGGCATGCAAACAGCTTTAATGAAACTCTCCAGAGAGGTGCAGAAACCAGAGATTACCATAAAGCAGGGAAGTTATGCCTGATACTCCTATAGTTGTAAGAAAAGGTCAGGAAGAAATTAATTCCCAGTTCAAGTATAGTGAATAAGCAGAAAATAGACAGTTCACCCCAGGAGTTTGGTATACTTCAGCAATAAGTCTTTTAATCATTCAGGACAACAACAACAAAAAAACCCCACCACCTACAGTTTTGCAGCCTGAGTTTGGCCTCCTGAAGTCAAATGCTTCTTGGCAGCATGCAAATAGCTACGCACAAGTCTTATGTTATTGAGTCCAGTCCTGGATTTCTGGGAGTCCAATACCTCGTTAGCCAGATGCCAACATTCCACAGTCAAAGACCTATCTAGCTAACCTTCTAATGTTGTTTTAACACTATGCCTTGAGCAGCAAGGCCCAAGAAAAACATTCTCAAGCTGCGAGTTAATCCAGTCTTGAGTGATCTCACCTCCAAGTTTTGCTTTCCATATTCTTCTATGGCTCTTTCTTCAGCTAACCCACAGCTGCCATACTCTAAAGGAGTAAACACTGTCGTTGGTACATTGATATAGTCACACTAAAAATAAAAAACAAAATCTGTATTTAGATTATGCAAGTTCTATACGGTACATAACAGGAAAAGTTGTATCAGTTTTTTTGTGGGTTTCAGGTTTGGTTTTTTTTTTTTTTTTTAAACACAAAACACTTGCAGTGCCCACAGTGGACAAATCAATTTGTGTTACTGCAATTCTGAGGCAAAAAGTATACAAGTAAGTTGAAGTTGTATTCTTACAGCTTTACCTTTGTGGAACTACCACCATAAAGCCTGCGTGCTAGCAGTTTCCCTGCCTGAATGGCAACTGGAGTAAGTTCAAGCTTTCCATCCAATATATCCCCAATAGCGTAAACATAAGGCACATTGGTTTGCTCTTCATCATTTACAGGTACTTTCCCATTCCTTAAAAACAAAGGAGAATAGAGTTCAGTATCATAACCTTCCTGAGAACTCAGCAAAACACAGAGGGGAGAAGTTCTGCTACAAAGATGTTATTCTAACTACTGAGCACATTTTATTAAATGTGCTTATGCCTTTTTTATTTCAACTGCAAGCTTCTCAGAGCTATTACCTCCAACCCTGACACATGGCTGAAGTCAGTATTCAGTGGGCCAGTTTTGATCTGAGCAACAGCGTGTGCCTGATGACAATGAAGTTGCTCAGACATCTTTGGACTTACTATCTTTTACTTGATTATTACACAGCTTGCAATGTACATCTTCCCCTATGGGGAAAAAGAGCTGCAATATCACTCACATGTTAAGTAAGTTGGCTCAGTAAGTTGTTAGCTGCTGCAACTTAATTTTTCTTTCTCCTGAACAACATAATCCTGCCTCTTCCTTTTTATCAGTTTTGCACTGACACCAGGGAGAAATGAGAGGAGTTAAATCTGTAGGAAGCAAGTAGTTTGCTACCTCTTTAAATCCCTAGATTAACTTGCCACGTAAGCTGAATAAAACATTTAATTTAACAGAATATTAAACTGTATTTTCTAAGTAAACTAAGCAAATATATTAAATCTATTCCTTAAGCACAGTGGCCAACAAGTAGGTATTAATTAATTCAGAATAGTTCTTTTATGAAATACATATTAAAGAAATGAAGTTAATGGACAACTGTACTCAAATCCAGGAGAGAAAAGGTTTTAAAGGTTCACATAATTGCTAGGTATAAGAGTAAGGATTTTTTTTTTTTTAAAAAATAATCATCATTATCATTAGGTATTGCTAAAGAGGTAAAAAAAAAAAATCGTCACATTCAGTGGTTAAAGGGAGTTGACCAATACTCACTTCTCATTGATTTTGACACCAATTGTCTCCAAACCAATATTTCTGGTACATGCATCACGACCCACGGCTATCAAAACCTAAAAAAAAAAAACCAAAATTAAATGCAATAATTTTATGCAAGAAGAGTGAATCAGCATAACACTTCCTTTGGTCTTTTTCTGAAAAAAAAAAAACCCAAACTGAAGCATATGATTGAAGTGACTTTTCCAAATTTTTTGAAAGAGCCACCAACAGTTCAGGCTTCTCCATGTGCAATTTGTTTCAGAGATTAAACAAACAGCAAAACCTTAATAACAGAACAAAAATAGAATCAACAACAGTGTTCATATGAGCGAAATTGCAAGCACGTAAAGTTTCACCCATTCCACTGGCAAGATTCAACTGAAGACGAATATTGAATTTTCATGTATTTTCTTCTGCCAGTAATTTAAGTGAACAATTTTTCAAGCAAGGTTTCCCTTTACTTTTTTCCTGAACAACTTTTAAAGTATTTTCATACATTTTCATGTGCTGCTATATTCAGTTATTTCAAATCCAAAAATGCTTACAGTGTTATATTCTTCTTCAAAGATTTCTGGTCCCTCAGTAGACTTCGCTGTCACTTTCAGTCTTCCAGGCATGCCTTCCTCCAGCTGTTCAACCTGTATAAATATTTGTAAGCTTGGAATGACCTTAAGCAGCAGAGCTCACTTACATTGTCACTTCAAACCTTGACCTACTAATCTATCATTCAGCAGTAAAAATCAAGCTTAATCTCATAAAATATTTATTCCTGTACAGAGTCAAAGCCTTCCCGGATAGCACATGCATTCTATGTATGCTGTTTAAAGTAATTTTGCATGGAGAGAAGAAACCTGAAGAAAGCACTTGCCTGGACAGGTACAAACTTCCTGATGAACTTTACGCCGTGTGTTTGCATGTGAGCACCTACTTTTTCTGCCATTTCTTGGTCAAAGCCCCGAAGGAGTATGGAACGCACCATCACTGTGACATCTAGACCTAGACCAGCAAGAAATCCTGCACACTCTAGAGCCACATAGGAAGCACCCACAACTAGAGTTTTGCCAGGGCAGTAAGGCAGGGAGAAGAGGTCATCACTAAAAAAAAAAAAAAAATTGAAAGAACCTTGTAATTTACAACACAAGCTTGTCTGTCTTTGCAAACGCTAGAGCAGAGGCAGTTCAGTTTATTATGCCCTTTCATCTCACCTTGTAATACAGTATTCTTTATCTCCGGGGATACCCAGATATCTAGGCCTTTCTCCTGTTGCCAGGACAAAAGTCTCTGCTGTGTGGTAGGTTACTTGTCCTTTTCTATTAGTTGCCTGTTTACAGAGACACAGTTAAAGTCCTTATCATAGGAACAGGTTTTAAGACAAACTAAAAAAAATTTATGTAATCCTCCCCTTAAGTACTGTGGATACGCTTAAGAATAAGCAGTTTCAAACAAGAACTTCCAATAAAAGGTCAACAGAATGCTAGTTACAGAACATCATCAATTAGTTTTTAGGCTAACGTAGAAGTTAAAAAAAAAAAAATTATCTAGTTACATGACTTCAGAGGGCCCAAGACCCAACCTTAAATGAATTCAAACTAATTTGACCTCTAGAGGCTCTTGGTCTTGGAAAATTTCATCTTGCCAATGCATGTCTCAAAATCTGACCTTCATTCTTGCTCTTTAGTTATTTTCCACCACAGATGAAGGGAAACTTCCTCCCCTTCGAGTCACCAGGTAATTCAGGTTGGAAAGGATCTCGGGAGGTCATCTTGTCCAACCTCCTGTCTTTCTGTTCTACCTCGTTTATAGACTAAGGACACTTAAGTAGATAACCTGGATACCTGGACACTGGAACAGCTGGCAGATGAGGCAAGTTCAGCATACTACTATCTTTTCAGTGCTAGTCTATAGGTTTAAAAACACATGTAGTTCAGCCTTCATAAACTCATATTGAAAACAGACAGTTACACCCACTGAACCAAACAGTTGTCTTCAATATGCAGTTCTTCCAAGTTAACCTTCCTACAATGTGATCGCTTACAGTAAGATTGCCAGCACATGTTTTGTCTTGCAAAACTGACAGTTTAATTCTTATGCTGATACAGAGTAAGATTCTAGAAGCACTGTTACGCAAGTGCTGAATCTGAATTTAATTTCAGTATTTTTTTATGCTTTAGTATGAAGGTTTTCCAAGTGGCAAAATAGTACCGCTAAAGCTTTTCTTCCCCCCTCTGCCTCCTGCCAGCTGCTGACCTCAGTTGCAAAGTTTAGCAGCTGAGACCACCTTACTCTATTCATGCAAGAGTAAATTTACAGGTATTCACATCACTCTTACATAACAGTTACTAGGTTTGCAAACACTGTGTACAATAATAATTTGAATCAATAACTTATTTCACAAATGAGTTTTTAACTTCAGTTGACTTAAGTTGGCAATGTCAAGATGAAGCCTTTTCCTTTTTGGATTTTAAAAGGCAATTTTAGAACATGAATTTTCCGTCTCAGCTAAACGTTTTAAACACAGCACGTACCTTAATTTTGTGTGGTTCAATGAATTCTCCATAAGAATTGAGGTATGTCACAGACTTCTCTCTTAAGGACACTCGATAGCCCCAGTTTAAAGAGCCAATGTAGTTTTGAATTGCTTCTACCATGATCTCCCAGTTGTGTTTAACTGAAATGAGACATTAATTTCATATTTAAAGAAATCAAAGTGCAATGAATCCTTAAAGAAAACCTTAAGTCTTATTCATTATACGTCATGCTAAGAAAACATCATTATCATCAGTACTGTGGATACATATTAAGTCTTGTTCCACTATGCTAATATTTACTTGACTTGTTACTACCAGAAATAAGCTCATTGTAGAAATTCTTTCATTTAATTCAGATAATATAAGGAAAAAAAACACGATTAGCTTTCAGTCCTAAAGGTTTCTATGACTCGAGGAGGATGCCTTCTGATTCACTTAAGAAAACTACTGAACTCTGCCTGTAGTTTACCAAGTCCAAAGTACAAAAACTTAAAAAACCTATCTTAAGATCAGTCCGATCTGTACACTGTCTTGGTCTGTCCTCTGTGTTCTTACTAACCTTGTTCTTCATACTGCCACCCGTATTTCCTTGAATCTTGGAGTGCCTGACCCAGAAGTGCTGCTTGATGCATTAGCTTCTTAGGAATGCAGCCTACGTTTACACACGTGCCACCAAGCCCTAAGATGGAAAGAACCATGTTATTACCTATGTGAACAGGATATTTATATTTTTCCTATCATGTGCTTTGTATAATCACCCCTATATCAGTTGGTGATGTTTGCTATAGCCACACAAGTAACATGAAATTTTTGTGGTAAGAGACATTTTAAAATACAATGAACACACTAAGCTTACAAGCTTGTATTCAGCTTAAGAGGTTACTTGACTCACTGAGCCAAGAAGGGTTCAATGTGTTGTCTTAAACATAGACCCAAGATACTAACTTGAGTGCTTCAGATTTTAGTCATATTGGCAAGTAAGCAAGGCAAAAAGACACAGTTCCTAGAGTTTAATACCACCTGTTACATATTTCAAATTCCACGTATTTCTTTGAAATCTTAGCTATGAAAGCACATTCATACCTCAACTCAATAAAACTTGACCAAAGTTCCTTACTCATTCTCTACTGCCAATAGCATTAATAAGGTCAGACAGCAGCTGTCTTTAATTAGGGAAAGGTGAAGCATGCATAGCCATATAGTCACATTGTTCTAGAGGTAGCTTAGTCCATGAAATAGAATTAGATGAACTAAAAGGCAAAAAAACCCCACAAACTAAGTGTGAACATGCACACACACACACTATCCAGACGTGATTTGAAAGTGAACAGAACTAGAACAACATTTGACAAAGAACAGAGTTAGCAACCCACAAAGCAGAAATAACTGTCCAGAAAAGCAGGCTTGCCAGGAAAACAACTCCTTTGTTATCTGCGTTCCAGAATCACAAGAATTCAACCATAATTTTTAAGAATACAAATCCACAATATCCAAGTACTCAGTATGTATCACTGGCACTCAAACATCATGAAATACAAGTAAGCTTACCCCATGAGGTTCCAAGAGGTGTTGGAACAACATAATCTAATACCATTACTTTCTTTCCAAAGGCAGCAGCTTCCTATAAAAGATGAAGAAACAAGTCAGCACTACTGAACTTTTGCCTGGCCAAGAAAGACTGTCTGCTTGTTTACAGTTGTGATGTATTTACCACTAATAAAAGGCTCTTCTGCTAGTTAGTCTCATTATCATATATGGCTCTTCTACCTCCTTCAACTAGACAAAAATTCAAATACCTCAAAAACTATTACTTTCTTCCAAACTTTGAATGGATGCTTATGTTCATTGCTGCATCCATGTCATCCTACACTGTCAAAAACCACGATCCAAAGAGGGTACAAGATGGGTTATCAACCTGTGATCCTCTTCTACCTCACCCAAAGAAATATTTATGCTGTTAGCTCTCCTTTTCTCTCAGGAGGGCAGGACTGACTTGGCATGTTCATGAATGAAAAAAGTGACATGAATAAACTGGAGACCGTTCAATGGAGGACCACCAAGGTGCCCAAGGGGCTGGAGCACATGCCCTGTGAGAAGGGTGAGGGAACTTGACACATTCAGCCTGGAGAACAGGTGGATTTGGAGGGGACCCAACAGCAAGTTTCCAATAGCTATGAGGAGGTCATGACTGCACCAGGGTCTTCACGCTGGCGAGTAGGGGAGGAACAAAAGACAATGGCCATAAATTGAAACAAGAGAGTTTCAGACCAGATTATAAGGAACTTTCACATCATGAGGACACTCAAGCAGTGAAACAGGTTTCCCAGAAAGGCTGTGACATCTCCACCCCTGGCTATCTGCAAGACCCAAATGGATGAGGTTCTTCATAATCTTGTTTGACCTCACAGTTGACCCTGCTTGGAGCAGGAGCTTAGACATCCTCCTAATGTCCATTCCAAACTGAATAATCCCATGATACTCTATCCAAGGAATTACTGGACACTTGATTGAAGCTACCTACTGTTTGATCTTTCAAGGGCTTAGATCAAATCTTTAGATGCCTCAAATCTGTTTAAGAACTCCTGCACAGTTACTGCAGTCCTGGCTCCAACAAGGTTTAGAGTTACCCAGCTATCTTGTGTTCTGTGAATACCTGACCTCTCCCACCCCGAACAATTTGGTGATCATCACCAGGTTTGTAACTGATGTCCCAGAAGGCACTGTGAGGAAAGATCTGGAGCATTCTGAAAATGCCCAGTTGGCCAACTGAAGAATTCAATTGTCATATTCTCCTGTCTGCCTTATATTTATCTAGTGAAAGGTGCACACTTAACCGTATTGTTGTACAGCAATGGCCAAGGCTGTCAAGAATAACATCACCATGGTTAAACCATAAACTGACAGCTAGGATACCTGGCTGAGAAGGGGGAAGTATGTGTTAAAATCCTTCAGGTAGAAAACTGAACCCACACCTTGGGTCCTGAGGCTCTCTGAACAACAGCTAATCGTGTAAGAGATATCCAATCTCCATTTACCATTTCTGAAAAAGCAGCTAGAAAGAGAACTAAAGAGCAAACCAGTTCCTTGAGAAAATAGCTGAAAACACATCATTTTAGATGACTGGCGATCCTGAATCATGAACAGTCAAAAGTACTTCAAGAGTAGCCTTTACGTTTTCCAGACTACTGTTTGGAGGTGTTAAAGTGCCTGTGTACTACACACGAAGATGAGGAGATACTTAAAAAACTTTTGGTTCCACCCTCAGCCAGGAACCCAAAACCTGTTATTAGGATCAAGACCTGAAGAGGCATTGGCTAGAAACTGGTCTAGAGAGACCATGATTTCCTGAGTGAGCACATTATTAGACCACTAGTGATTCATTAATTAATAAGTTGAACAGTAATAATCATCAAAATACAGACTGTTCTATACTATTGTGATTAATAGAGAGACTAACTTTTGAAGAAGTTTCACATACAACCTGTTCTTTAACGCAATTTTCACATCATACCTTGGAACACGCAAGTCCACCTGAGCCACCACCAATAATAATGAGGTCATAATCATAGGGTTCTGCTTCTTTGCTATCCCCAAGAAGCTTCTGCAGTGAACCATCATGATAAGCCTGGAGGGTGGGAAATAAAAATCAAATTACCACACACATTTTCGAGCAAAAAACCTGAATGACGATGCCTTCTCTGACCTAGATCATTAGGTCACCAATTTAATTATGATCAAACAGCAAATTCACTCGGTCTTGTCTACTTCTAGCTGATTTTTAAAGAAAAGTTACCTGGTAAGTTGAATCGCAGCCGCCTACGTGAGTTCCATTCACAAATACATTAGGCACTGTCCTCTGATTAGTTAGCTCTACTAACACTTGCTGAATACTGGGTCCATCAGCTAAAAGTGAAAGAAACAGGTACATTACAGAACAATTTTCAAGAAGGGAGCTTTTAAAACAACGTGAAGTATTAAAGGTTTGGACTGCAATATGCTATAAGCCTGCCAAGAAAACAATTCTATTATAAACATCACATTTATAGACTTCCGGAATATAAGTAAGTCTTCAGAAACTACTTATCAAAAGAGCACCCTTAAATACCAAGGACAAATTGGTGCTTCAAGCCATAATTCTACAGAATGGAGGAAAGTTGAAGTAATAGAGTTTAGTCCCTGTATTTTCCTGTATTCTTATCAGTCTCTTTCGGACAGTGTCACACTTGGTACTACAAAAAAATTCTTTTCCAGTATCACAGGAGACCATACAGATAGCTTTTCTTTCATCACAATTGTCTGGTTTTGGAGTATATTCTGTGTAAGTGCACACAGTTTTGCCCAGCAGCTTTGTATTATGAGAATATGGGGATGGGAAGAATGAACATGCTCCTCTTCTTACCCTAAAGCTACCTTCAGACTTTTTCTACCTACCGCACTGTCTGAAACCTTCCAGTTTTAAGATTATCACTGCCTGACCTGACCTGTCATGTGAATCATCAGCACCTACACACAAGCTCAGTTTGCATCTCTCAGCAGTTGTGCAGCAGTAAATATGGGAATGAGAATTTTCAGTAACAATTTTGATGACAATATTCTTACTCTAAGACTGTATCTATTTAGTGTCAGTAATTGGAGCAATTGCAAGGGAAATACATTATTAGTTAGCAGTAATTCCAGAAAAATACATGTGCATTGTATTTTGTATATCTTGGGCTATAATTAGTTCACAGTACCACAACTTTAATAAAAAGTAAAAATAAGTAAGAAGAGATGCTATGGATCAATAAATAAGTACATTTTCCCCAAATACTACTTAAGCACAACCACTTCATAAAAGCATTAAAACTTTAAAAAAGCACTAGAAACTAAGTTTTGTACAGAAAAAAAGAATCATAGTACACATTCAACAGCTTACCAAGAGTGCAATTAAGATTTTACTAAGAATTATGTTAGAAACTGCTTGTTCTTAAAACTACATGCATTATGGACATATACGCATAAGGCAGTACACACATACTAAAAACTAAAGCAGCTTGGGCTTTAAAAAAATCCCTCAAGCCAGCAACAGCCAAGGTATTGGAATTTACCCTCCCTTCCAATGACTCAGCAACTTTCCCTATGAAGGTCACCCATATACCAAGTCAAACATTAACAATTCATCTGAAGTCACAAAGAACCTGAGGTAGAAGAAAAATACCACAGGCTTTTTCCAAAGAGACAGACCTCCTCAGAAAGAAATCCGATCTCACATTCTCTACCAGCTGATGATTTGTAGAGAAAGAGCCAAAGCCTTCAGTTATATTAAAAACACATCCTGTATTAAAATCTACATTGAAGCCTAATTGATTTTATCTCTGAATATATGAAAATGTGTTTTAATTGGTTTATATATCCTCCAGTTAGTTCAAGACAGTTGAGAATCATGCACAGTCACCCATTTTTAGTCACAATACGCAGCATGTGATAGATTTGCTTTCTTCTACTTACCAGTTACATCGAGTTCCAGCGCATAGTACTCCACACGCATAGAGCGGAACAGTTCTTTCACCTGCAACAGAAAATGCCAGGGCAAAGCTTTCACAAGATCCGATACACAGCTTGGGGTAAAACTTGATTGTCAGACATACACAGGTAACTTAAGTCTCCATTATTATGGTTTGAGGGCCTAGCTCCACATGCCTTTGGTAAAGCTTGGCACTACTTCTATGTTTTGCACGTTCCTCACTTAAAGCCAGGTTATTAAACGGCATTCAGATTCAGCATCTCACATCACAGCAATCTTCCAATACAAGTTCCATTACCTTAATAAAATGCTTCTACATACAATTTGCCTAACTGCAGACTTCTCCATCCCTGATAGATACCAAAAGCCATGAGAACAACTGCCATATGGAAAAACATAAAGAAGAGAGATAAAGCAGCACCCAGATTCCTTGGTAGTACTAAGGAAAGAAAGAAAAAAGGGAGTAGAGGATAACACACAAAACGCTGTCAAGTAAGTGAAGAAAAAAATAAGTGCATTATAGAAAGCTGCAGAAAGGGTAATACTCTTTCCAAGTGTACTTAGGACTAGGACAGCTCATGCCTACCAGCCCTGCTTTCACTTCTGGTTGCTGTACTTCAGAAAAGTTTTATAACAAGCAGACAACAATTACTGTAAGGAGTCAATGTGTTGGTTTTAACAGAAAGACAGGGAAAGAAAATATTGTGTTTAAATTGACTACCTCAAGGAAGAAGAGAAGCGGTGGCGATTTTTGGTTTGCTGTTTAATGACATCTGCCTCAGCCTCCAGGATCAGGCAGGAGTGGTTCTAACTTGTTTGCCATTGTTTTACTAAATCAGTCACGTCTTGCTTGTGAAATATTGAAAAAGATAATAGCAGAATGTAACAGTTACATTTTTTAACCTTTTAAATTGCTATTCTTCTCCATTAAGCAGGAGAAGCATTCTAAAGATGCTTGGTCATTAAAAGGCTGCTTTTCTCCTGCATTGCCATGAATAAACTTAGATACAGTATGACTGGAACATGTCCTAGAAACATGGTTCATGCATCCAGAAGTCAGCAATAAATTAAAAAAAAAAAGTGTGTGTGGGGGGATGGACGACCAAGAAAAAAAAAAATAGAGAACTCTATGAGCCTAGTCTTAAAAAGAAAAAAATACCACACCCTAAGTGACAACTTAGTGGAGATTCTCCCCAGCCTGGACAGAGTTCTGGGTGTTTTTCTAACATCAGTTCTGGATAGAGAGAGTGTACCATTACCAGATTCAGATCAGGTAGTGTTTTAGAACTGAGACTTTTTTACAGTAACACATATTGTAAAACTGGCACTACTGAAATTGTGAACTGACCTTCCAGTTGGACAACAACATACCTCACAGCACAGGAGGCAGTATTACATCTGCCAGTATTTACTCCTTTGAAATACCATTTGCAGACTTAGAATATCTATTTGCACGAGTAAGGCAATGGGTGAAATACTGCTTTTAATCATAACTGTCTTCGTGTGAAAACAGCTCTAGCAAGAAGCACTAAATATCTGTGTGATGGATCCACTTGCCAGTATGGAGTCTGCACAATGAAGCACACTAAGTTGCTGCCAATTCAGAAGAAATCTTTTACAACGAGCTTTCTGATGAACCTCAAATTTATTGACAGCACTTCCCTAAGAGTAAGTTGAGTCACATCTAATAAGCTTAAAGATGTCAAACACATGATGAATAGAATGTGTTTAATGTTGCTGTGATCCATGCTGTTACTATGCCAAAGGCTGACTATTCCAGTGCTTTCTACTGGAGTTTCAACTTTATGCAGACAAACAAAGCTTTTGTCTTCTGTACCAACTGCACGGCAAGTTTCTTATCACATGTATTCAACCATCAACTGTAATATAAAAAAATAAAGCTCTACTTGTATAACATATTAGTTCTACAAGTATAGAATAATTTAAATTGTAAAGGACCTTTGGAGGTCATCTGATCCAACTCCCTGCTCAAAGCAGGGCCAAATGTGAAGTCTGATCAAGTTGCTCCAGCATTGTTCAGTCCAGTTCTGAGTATCTACAAGGACAGAGATTCCATATCCTCTTTGGGCTGTTCCAGTGTTTGACCATCCTCACTCCAGTGAGATAAAATAGAAATTCTGTGCTGTATCTCTTGTCACAATTTCTATTTCTTGTCCCCTGTCCTTCCACTCTACAACTCTGAGCAAAGAGTCTGGTTGTCCTTCCACTTGGTAGCTGAAGACAGCAACTAAAATCCCTCCTTAGCCTTCTCAAGGTTGAACAAACTGAGCTCCTTCTTTGCACATCCTGTGTTCCAGTCCTCTAACCATCTAGGTGGCCCTAAAATCTTTTGTCCCAAACTCACCATTACTTTCAGGCTTGCTTACTGGAATGACGACGGCTATGGACTGAATGAAAGGGAAATGACAGTGGAACTGTTCCAGACCTCCCACTCTGCAACTGCTGTTACAAAGCCCAAGCTAAATGCCATGAAAGATCTAGAAAGCAAAGCTTAAAGCATTTGCCACTATGAAACGTTAAGCTAAGAATCTGGAGGGGAAGTCACAAAATTAGCTACTTTGCTGGTGTTTTAGTTTGCAGGAAATTAGCAGAACAAAAGGCCAGTTTTCATTAGTGTTTTTTTTTTTTTAAATGCTAAAACATTGCAACAGCAGCTGACAGGGGGAGGACAGGGCAGAGAACATTAGAACTTGGAAAGATTACACTGAAGAAAGGACAGATTTAAGACAATGCATTTAGGCAACCTTTATTCTCTGCTGAAGATATGGAGTAGAGAAAAAAATCAAATATCAGCATCCTATTCAGAAGTAGCTGTTGCACTTTATACTTATGAATGAACATGCTTGTGTTGTGCTAATGAAACAGAAGGAAAGTAACAAGTATCTGATCAGAGTTATGAAATCTTCAATAGAGGCCAAAGATCATAGATCATTTCAGTTTGGAAATGAAAATGATTAGTAGGAGTAGAAAGATAACACACACTAATCATGAGTAATATCTAGATAAGGCAAACAGGAAATGATTTCTGAGAAATACTCACTGGAGCAAACAGCAACAACTGCATTTACCAGAAAACAATTTTGAAATGAAAAGGCAGTAAATCTCCATAGAGTACATAACCCAGAGAATTTACTGCCACCTGACACTGTAAAAACCAAAATTCAAAGGGGATCAAAAGATCTATTAGACCAACTAACAAATGAAAGATCCCCTGAAAACTTGTAACTAAATAAAACTAATACAAACTCAGGTCAAGAAATTTCTGAGCTGCACAGTGCTGGAAACTTCAGTGGCATACTGGGAAATTTCCTTCCTTATGCCACAATCCCATAAATTTAATTTCTCCAACAAGTGGATGGGATGGGATACTAGGTTGCATGGTCACCAGTACAGTCATCTACTTCCCTTCTGACCAATGCAATGGCCTCGCTTACCTACTAAACCCTTCCAGTTTTCACAAAAAAACCCTAGAAGATTTCCCAACTATTACTAAACAGTAGATGATGTCTCCAAAACTGAGAAATTGGTCTAACACTTTAGAAAACTCTACTCGAAGATGCTTTCTGTCACTAGGGTAGCTAAGCAGGTTTGCAGTAAGCTTCATACAGTTATTACTGAACTTACTTTACATCCTATATCAGCTGTTTCACATATCAGCTAGCATTCTATAATAGCTACATCTGAATTGACCAGAGACCCCTGCGGATATAGAACATAATTGGTAATAGCATAACATATAACTAGAATAACTGGCAACTTCTATGCAATCACAGCTGTTGCTCTTAAAATCATTTCAACATATCACAGTGTTCAGATCTGGCAATTTTTCAGCTAAAACCCGATGTTTTCTTTATGCATTTCTATCTTACTTTAATATTAATCTTTCCAGGGTGGTAAGAAATTAAAGAACAGACAAGTCAAGTTAGGAGAAGGAAGCCATTCTAACACCACCCTCTCTCCACTACTGCCTCGCTAAGCAATTGGACAATAAATTGCATTTGCAGAAAAAGAACTCCACAATTGCCTGGTCATGCTACTAGCTAAACTGAACAGAATCAACTACTTAATTCATTTAGAGAATTTATTTGCAGTGCTCTTCTGAAGGAAAGCACAATCTTAATTTTCTTCCAGCATGGTGACATCAATTTGAAATAAAAAATTCTTCTCACTCCCTAAATTAGGTCCTTTTAGAGCATGAGTGTTCTCTGCACTAGTGCTAAACATCATCAGTTTTTCAATTAATCCTACCAAAAGCACATTGCTAACAACCATCCACAGTAAAATACAGACACAGTGCACACTATTCATAACTGTCTGTCTTTAAGAACTCAGAACTATGTGATTACAGGCTAAGTACACAAGCTGTAACTACAATTTCAAATTATATCCACTTCATTAATTCTGCAGACTAGATCAGCTAGCAAGAATGCTGCATTACCCATTGTTCTCCCATTCCTTTCACTATTTTCTAAGTCTTCGGTGGGAGGGGTTGTTAATACACACACTGTTGCAGATATTTATCTGTTTTATCACTTGATGTCTCAAGTGTGGCTTCCTTCTTTCATAAGCTTTCTTCTAATTGTTCCTCCGCAATATGTACCTTTTCTACATGTTTTCTTCATTATATTACCTTTCTCTTCTGTTACAAACAGGAAAGTAACCCTACTAGAACAATCACTCTTCCTCCCCCTCCCCCCCCCAAGTTTCTTACCTGTTCCTTCACAAAGATTCATACAGAGTCTTTCAACTCTCCTTCCTAGAAAGGGCCATGAGAGAGGGCCCTCCTACTCATGACATTTATTCTTCCCCTTCCCAAGACAATAAAGATAATAGTCCTCATATCTGATTGTTTCCCTGAAGCAAGTAATCCTGCCTAATGGAAAAGCTCTGAACAAAAGCAGGAAAGAACATTCATCTGGAATTGAATTACTGGACTACAATCAAGCTGTTTTTCCCCTTAAGCTCCTTGTGTTAGTCTAGCCCCACTGCAATACCAGAAATAGATGAAGGAAAAGGTTGCAAGGTTTAAAAAGTCACTATGCCACTGTACGATCTCAAAACCACTGGACTGAATGCCATGCATATCAACACCCGAGTGATCACTAAAAGCACACAGAGCAGTACAGGCAAGCACAACAAAGTATTTCTCAATGGACAGCACTGAAGTCCTCAACAAAAGGATTTTTCCTCAACAGAAACAACATTTTTGTCAACTGGACTGGACTTGAGCAAGACTCCAACCCTACTGTTACTTCATTTGCTTAAACTTCCATTAAGTTGATAACTAAGCAAACTTTAGAAGGATTTGAGCTGCCTACTATGCTATACTATCTCTCTGCCAAAACATTCTTGGAGAAAAGGCATCGGTTTTGCCTATCCTCTCATACACTGAGGCTTCCTTTCCCAAAACCTCAATTAAGTTGCAAATGAGATAAGATATATTCATTTAAGCTTTCTATAACAGGGTCATAATATCTCCTCCCTCACAAAGCTACTGGAACTAAACCTAACCTACACATGGGAGTGCAGCTTCTGAGTGTTTTCTTGGTTGTCAATTCCATTGAGGAACACCAGGACTCAATCCCACAGTTCCAATTATGTTTTCCCACCACAGCCACATCAAATATAGTATTACAAGGTTTAGCTAACATTTCACAACATGATCTTTGTAAACATCCAAGAATCACAATGCCTACAAACGCCCAGATTCTGTGCGGGCTGTGACTACAGTGCGTTGGTATCGTTAAATTCTGATGAAGATCCTGTTTTTTCTTTAATGACTGGCTCCATAGTTACGGCTGCCTTGTGATATTGATGCTAAGGGCTAGATAGATATATTTCTGTAAACGTCACAATTAATCAATAGTTTCTCGTGGCTTTTTTTAAACACAAGGTAAGGCTAGCATTTAGAACCTACACTCGTGCTTCAGCGTGAACCCTCTCCCTCAGATTTCAAAACCAGCACGGAGCTTAAATGTATGCCTCCCCAGGGATGCGACTTTGCCCAAGTCGGACGCCAATGCGGTGCTCAAACTTTCGGTAAGACAGCAACACGACCAGCGCCCCGACCGCCGAGCAACCGGCACAAAGGCTGCTGAGCT
>NW_009259719.1:925733-934408 GCF_000687185.1 Egretta garzetta
CGGCAGGGAGGGGGGGGGCAAAATGCCCAAGAAGAGCTTCCTGCCCCTTCTTTGATCCACATGCGCAATCACTCATTTTAAACTAATAAATAGTGGCTTTACATCACGGGTGGAAGAGTTACTGTTCACCTAGAGGCGATGCATAGAGGGATAAACTTGCGTTTTTTAAGCCGCGCCTCCCCTCTGAGGGGAGGTGTGGAATAACCCTCGGGGAGGGTGACGAGAGGGCGCATGCGCAGGGGCCGTCGCGCTGGCGGGGCCCTCCCGGGGCGCCCACCGGTCCCGCGGGTTCCGGGGGCCGGCGGCGCCGGTTTTGTCCCCCCAGGTGCCCTATAAATTAGGGCAAAATCTGAGGGGGGCGGGAAGCTGCCTTCTTCAGGGGGAGGGCAGCTTTCCCCCCTTCTGCCTTCACCTGCTGCGTGGGTCTCCTATGCACAAGGAAGAGATCTGGGGGGCAGGGGGAGCTTCTCCTGTGGTAAAAATGGATTCTGGCTTGAGAACACACTAGCCGAGACAGCAGAAACCCCCTTTTCTTTCACCTCACAGGGTTAAAGGGAGGGGATGCCGAAGCATCTGGTACTACTTATCATCGGACACATCTCTGATGAGGTTGATTATTATCTTCCCCAAAAACATAGGAATTGTGGGAGCTGAATGGCGGAGGGGGACACCCTGGCCGAGCAGTGGAAAGAGCCTGGATCAGGGCACGGAGCGGGAGGAATCCTGTCTGGTTATTCCCCTACTTTGATGGGGTTTTGGCTGGGGAAAGGCTGTGTGCTGAGGTCCCAAGAACCTGGGCACCTCCCTGCAGAGCAAGCCAGCGTTTACCAATTGCAGCGACGGTTTTCTGTGAACAATCATAGGGGTTGCCCTGGTTTAATATCTAAGAACTTCAACGGTTTTCTGTGAACAATCATAAGGGGTTGCCCTGGTTTAATATCTAAGAACTTCACTAATGTTACTAAATCAAGCCCTGCAAGCTTATTTTCCATAGGTGAAGAAAGCACAGAGAGCGATTCAGTAAAGTTCAATAGGAAGTTTGTAATAAAGCAGGTAATAAAGCCCAGTGCTCCCTCCCACGCCTGCCACAGATCAGCCCTACTGCTATTTGCTAATGCTAAAAATAATCACATATAAAAGCTGTAATGCCACCAGTGATGAAAATGGTCCTGGTGGGAGACAACTGAATTAACTTGCTTAATTCCTTTTTGATCACGTGTATGTGTGGTGTTCACTGCCCAGTAAGCTTGAAAAAAGGTACATTACATTTATTTGAATGTTGGCGATGAAAGAGTTCTAGACTAAGAGTGTTTCTACACTCCCCACAGAGAAAAAGAAATCTAAGCTTTTCAGCCCCTTATTTGAGTATCAGCACGTAGGGAAGCAGATACGGTACCTGCAGCTACTAAGGTTTGACATAATATACAGGGCCAGAAGTATCCACTGTACTTTGTCCGTAGTCCAACCAAAACTGCTTGTTTGGTTCCTAGCTTTGGCTATTTGTTCTCCCTCCTTCTCAGGTTCCTTTTACCTGATGAGGAACATTGTTACCCTTAGTATTCTTACAGGAATTAATATGGCAAGCTTGAGGGTTTGCGTCACTGTCTGAAGGTTGGTGGGTTTTCGTATCAAACTTGGCATCCATCGGCTCCAGAAAGGTCAGAGAATGTAGTAAATATTCAAAACACCTTTTTCAGTTGAAATACTCAACACTCATGGCAATGTGCCAAGTCCCACGAGGAACAAATTTCCAAGGCAAATTATGTCACTTGAGTGTTTTTTTGCCCTTCTGTGCTCTCTGCTGTTGGTTGTTATCACCACCGTTACCTTAGTAGAGCAAAAATGGGGTAATGCTTTTAAACTAAAGGAGGGTAGATTCAGACTAGATATAAGGAAGAAATTTTCTACAATGAGGGTGGTGAAACACTGGTACAGGTTGCCCAGAGAGGTGGCAGATGCCCCATCCCTGGGAACATTCAAGGATGGGGCTCTGAGCAACCTGATCTGCTTGCAGATGTCCCTGCTCACTGCAGGGGGGGTGGACTAGATGACCTTCAAAGGTCCCTTCCAACCCAAACCATTTTATGATTCTATGAAGAATGGACGAAGGGGACAATGTCAACTCGGAACACAAATGGATGATCTGGAAGCACTATAATGGCAGTATTTTGCTTAGCTTTGCTTTCCTCAAAGCTGGAGTGGAGGAGAGAGCAGGGAGGTGAGGTCTTGCCATGTTGGCAGTTGCTGTTTATGGTTGAGAGAAAAGGAAAGGATTGGACTCTGGAGAAAGGAGAGGGAAGACGACTGCTCAGTTCTAGAGAGAAAGGGGCCACTGCATTAGTATCCTGCCTGTGCACCTTGATGGCTTATAATAGCTCTGATTATTTTTAACAGTATAGGCCCTGAATCTGTCTTCTGTTCTGTGGGGTTTTTTTCTCCTTTGGAATACCAGGTCATATTCAGCTTTCCAGATCTTACTCTTTGGGTGTGCTAGGGGTAGATCTAAGGGGTTGACTAGAGGTCTTTGGGCAACCATTCCACTCACTAGGAGACTATGTTGAAATATCTGAAACAGCGGAAGTGTTGTAAACATTTCTGAATGAAGTGATTTGCAAGAAGAGATTCTGAGGAAGGGGCGAGTGGCTTGCGGAAAGAACCAGGGAACTGTTTTAAATGTAGGAGTGTGAAAGACCTGTTTAATAAAGCTTTAAGTGTGCTTGAACTCTGGCTCCTTGCACACCAGTCAGCAGCTATACAGAGAGCTTATAGGATGACAGTAAACCTCCACACCTTCCAGATGAAAGGCTTTGGTCTGCTTTCTCTAATACAAACAGATAGAATAAAAGCTACTGGTCTCATTAAAACAGTCCTCTCCTATGCATTACTCACCTTATTCTGAGGATTGTAAAAACCAAACCACATAAAATAGTTCTTAATGATGTAGTATAATATGCCATGGGAAGGCATTGAGGTAGAAAATGGTAGGGGAGGTTTATGAATAGAATAGAATAGAATAGAATAGAATAGAATAGAATAGAATAGAATAGAACAGAAGGTGCATAATTTCTGCAGCTCTTGCACAGGACTAGAGGGCTTTTAGCATTGTAAAGGTCTGACCCCGTATTTAAAAGTGTAAAGCTACAAAACATTCTAAAAAACATGGAGAGAGGCAGTCTCTGCCATAAAAAAGGCTCCAAAAGACAGATTGACGCAGACAGCAGATGTTGAAAGCCTTTCTAAATGAAGTTGTTTGCAGGAAGATATTTGGAGGAAGGAGCAAATGGCTGGTAGAAAAGAACCAGGGAACTGTTTTAAACATAACAATGTGAAAGTCTTTAGCCATCCTTTTGTCTAAAACCAAATTCATGTGTCATAAGCCAGGAGACCAGCAAAGTCCTTATCCATGAGCCTGGTTACAAGCTTTGTCAACACTAACAATGGAGAGTTAATGGAGACAGAGCCATGCTGGAGGCCTTTGAAAACCTGATTTGATAACCAGTCATTTGGGTGACGTGCAGATGGCCCACAGCTCAGAGTTTATGGATTAGTGTTCATGGCAAATGGTGTCAAAAAGCCTTCTGGCACATTCACAAGTTTTGGCACCATTAAGTATATTGCCACCAGCTCGTTAGAGTGCTGATGGTGCGCGTAATACAGAGCGTGAAATAAGCCTGTGTTCTGAGTCTCAGACTGGGAGGGTCTTTCAGATCATAAGAGACTTTGGCCAGGGAGGGGGAAGAGCTTAGGGAGGAGTGATTATTCTTCCTTCACTGAAGAAAGAGGAAAATAGGCTCTTCGGCTGAATAGCAGCACTCTCAAGGAAGGGCTGGGCATAGCAGTAACTTCTGTTAGCAGTAGTAGTGCTAAAATACAGTGAGCATACACACAGCAGAGGGCAATCATATCGTCATTGTTGTAAAGATTCAACATCCCACCCAGAAAAGCTTGTCTGGACAGTGGCGGGGCATGGAAATGAGGCCTCGATGTCAGCTGCTATTGAGAAGTCAATGGGGGGAGCTCAAGACCCACCAGGAATAATTTTTCTGCAAGATCTCAAATAAATTGCTTTGCTCCTTTTAAAGGGCGTCAGGAACAAGGCAGTTAAAAAGAAATAATCAAAGTGGAAGAGTTAGGACCTGCATCTGTTAATGATGTACACATGTATTTTTTCCTTGCAAAACTCATGCTTGTGAAGTCGTAAAAGACGGAGTGGGGCTTTAAGTTCACTTTCCTGGTTCTGCAAACCATCTGCTAGTTTGTGCCTGCAAATGAGAGATGGCTGTATGTCTGCTTTTCTGCAGGCGTGATGTTGGTGGTCCTCTGTTTGAAAATTTGTCCCTGGGAGTCTGCTGAATGCATCTCATCTAATCTTACCCACTGCACTTTTCGTCTGAAGTGTATGGTTAGTGTCCCTTGAACAGTGTTTAATTTCGATTAATATCATTATTACAAAGTGCTAAGGTGAGCATGAGGTTTTCTGAACACATCATAATCAGATTGCCAGCATTTCAGCTCAGGGAATGTCCCCTCCCATAGGTGTAAGGCACAAGGTTTGCTGATGATGTTATGTGTATTTTACACTGAACAGTAGCATGGAGTGCCAGGTCGCCTTCCTCAGGTGGCTGCAGGGGGATGAAAAGCAATGAAGCTGTCAGGCTCCAAGGATTCGTACAGACCAGCGTCTCCCTTTGCCCAGGTGAAGCTTTAATGAAGTCAGAGAGACTCGGGCTGGATCTAAACCTGCAGAATAATGGCCTCCACAGTTCAATTGTGTTAAGTGCTGCAAGCCAGAAGCTTTTCTAGAGCTGACAGAAAGTATTGGTGCTCGGCTACTTTACAGGATGAGCCCTTTATTTGTCTGCTTTAACAAACAGCGTGGTGTCCGTCTCCATGCACCGAAGTCACCTTTCCATGCTAAGTTTCTTACGAGGGCTTTTTAAAAGAAAAAGGAAAAAAAAAAAGAAATGTAGCGGTAAAGGATAAAAAAGTCTTTAATCTTTCAGAAATATGGGAACTTGGCTGTATTTCTAAGCAAAGCCAGTTCCCCTAAGTAGTCGTATGCTGCACATTTCCCAGGAGAGTATTTTAATGAAGGTTGGGGTTTTTCTAATTCTACTCAGCTTTAGGAAGACACCTCTTTTGCACTTGTAATGCAGGGGTCTTGGCCTGGGGTCTACTCCCCTTTGCATTCCTCACTGCCAGTGAAATTTCTGCTGTCTTGATCTGTCCACTGTGACCGTGCTGTTCTCCACTTGAGAGAGAGATGGTCAGAAGCGTCACAGGTTAATATTTCAGAACAGGGAATATTCAAATGTTTCCTACAGTTTCTTTAGCTAGACCAATTTATTTTATCCTGCAGCTGCATAGGAATGCTCAGCAGGGAGGTCAGATAATAAATTCAAAAGCACAGATTTCTACATTGCCTTTTGTCATAGATTTATTATCAAGTGTGTCTCTTAAAGTCTATTTACATGGTTTTTTCCTTTAGGTAATTAAATACTGTGCTGAACAGAGCAGGGATTCTCTCAGTTTTTCACCCTCGGGGTAGCTACATCAGAGAGAGATCTTTCTGTGCATCAGATTCCCACCCAGTTTGTAGTTGCCCTCAGTTTTTTCTTCCATTCTGCAGCCAAGGAGGCTGGACATCTTTCAGTCCTTGGAGTTGAGAGCTCTGCCCTTTCTGCCTTATGGTTCATACATACTGTGCTCTCTGCTGATCAGCATAGTGTTGCTAACTGCATATGTCAAAAGAAGCCATCCTTTCAGGACTTTCACTGCTTCCGTGGAGTGAGATGATGCTTAATAGTGGGTGATGCTGACGAGGATAAGCTGTTGGCTGAATTTCTGGATCCGTTCAAGGTTTCGCATTTGCTAAGTAGGGTGGTTCCTTCAGTAAAAACAGGCCCGCCCAAGATGCTCATAAGATTTCCTGCTCCTGGGTGGTGATCTCAAGGAGCGATCTTTCTTGTGGTTTTTGGTGCTTCCAGGCCTGGCTGGGACCCAGGAAGATGCAGGAAGAACAAGAGAAAGTATTGGGGAAAGGAGAAGACGTAACAGACCTGTGATTTCTAAAGGTTTAGAGGTGGATGCAACTCAAATTTCAGGGAAGGATCAAATAAATGCGTATTCATGCTGGTATAGATGTTGTGGCCTTGCTTGATAACAGTGTAACCCAGACACAGCCCCAGACTGTTGTCAAATCTTGGCATTTCAAGACATGTCTCTCAATTTTTGTGTTTTGCTTAAAACAGTGATGGGGGAGAGAAACTACTTTCTTTTTCAGTTTCTGTTGCAAACAATGGCTTGGAAACATGGGGTTGACAATCTCAAATATCAGGCCGACTGTGCAAAGAACTGAACATTTTTTCATGGCACAATTTTAGAGCCAATCTGATGATTTTTTTACACTTTGGTGGGAAGACTCAACAGCTGGCTCTTTAGACATTGTCATCTGATTGACTCTTGATTCAGTTTGAAGGTGGCCCCTATTTTTCTAGCAGGTTAACCCAGAAACCGGAGTTAAACATTCCCAAACACTGGTGTTTCATTGGGTCTGAACATAGTCTTTTGGAGTATCTGCAGTGTTTTTGTTCTGCAGCCACAGTGCCAGCAGGGTGCTGCTTTAAAATCCTAATGCCTGCAGTCCCCATGTTCAGAAGTACCTTACATTGCCAAGACAATATTCGCAGTATGTCTAGCTAATTTTAAATTATTGACTTTATCATTGGTGAATCTGTGAAGGAAAGCCTTAGTACTGTTCAGTGAAGGCCTAAAATCCAAATCAAAGCAAATGCATTTATTGATTTTAATTAACTGAGCGCAAAGTGATAATAGCTCAAAGTAAGAATTGCTAAAGTGCTGTCGTTGGCCTTGAAGTTTCCCAAGGCTACCTTGTGTTTGTCCTTCTCTTCTGCAGTAATCCACAAAGATCCCCGTCCCTTGAAATGTCAACACCTAGCACTGCACTCAAAATGAAGAGTAGGATGACAGAAATTACTTCTTCCCAGCCCATCGTTCTCTCCTGAGGTGGTGCTGCTTGCAGCCAGCTCCATTTGATACAGATCACACGGCATCTGTGTAGACGTACATCTCTGCAGATAGCATGGTCTTTGGTCTTGCCAATCTCACACACCCTTGGTTTTGTTCACGTAGTTCTTGTAAGCGTTTTGTCACAGGAGGATGTGGTAGATGGGGGTGAGGGTGGTGGGTGGGACAAAGCAATGACACTATAGCAACTAGTTATTTAACTTAAGTAATTGGGTTTGGAGCTCTGCTTGGAGAGGAGGGACAGCTGGGCTAAGGCGTGGAGCTGCTAGCACTGCTGCGCTCCCTACTTGATTTTTCAATTGCTTTTGCTCTCCCTCGTATGGAATCCATTTTGTTATTTTGACTTCTCTCCGGCTAAAGTGTTTTATGTAGTACCTTGGATGTTACTGAGTCATTGATAAGTACTAACAAACCATCTGCTTATCTCAATTTGAGCCAGAGGATAGACTGCAAAGCACGGCAGGTTTGGTTGGTTTTTTTTTTTTTCCTCCTTTTAATATGTCAGAGAAAAATGCAGCAGAGGGCACTGTGTTGTTAGGTTTCAGGGGAACATTTACTGAATTGCACTGGGTGGCTGGGAGTAGGCTCCTCCTGAACGCCTGTACAACTAAATAACAGAATATTAAAAGCACTTCCTCTGAACGTGAGGGTTTTAGGGTTTAGAAAGCAGTCTTTTTTATGCTGTAAGGACTTGGCTGTTTTAATTTTTAGAGTACCTGGGAAGTGCTAGCATCAGGATCTTTTTCTATTATGTATAGGATCTGAAAGACAACCTAATTAAAGGAACAGCGTAGAACACAGATGACACCGAGTAGGCAGGCTACCTATAATAATGTCATGTTTTGTCATTTATAATAGATACGTCTTCCAAACCTTTGGGATTCCCACAGCACTTGGCAAATTAAATATTTGAATATTGTTGAAGGGAAGCTTGTTCAAGGAGACCGGGCAGCTGTGAACTGGGACGTGGATGTCATTGCAGGAAGAGGTGGGGTGCTGAAATTTCCTTTGAGGACAGTCCCCATTCACACAAAGCATGTCACGGGACACGTCTAAGTGTCTCTTCAATAAACACGGCCTTGCTTAAGGCACAATTGGAAAGAGCTGGGCACAGTAAATATCATGCAATGTTTTCACAGCACTGAGCTTGGTTCATCACACTGCACGGTTCATCACACTGCAACCTCTGTGCAGCCCCCTTTAGCTTCAGCTGAGGGCTGAAGGTGAATCTGACACATCTGGAAATGGAGTCCATGGTTTTAAGAGGCCCTGTTTGGTCAGACTGGAGCCTGGCAGGGCAAAGCCATCTCCTCATGCCAGCCTTTGCTGTTAAGGTAATGCTGAAGATAACGTTAAAATAATTAATTCTAGGTGCTTCAGGTCAGCGGTGAAGGTTTCGCTGGTGGATGGGGACTCTGCTGGGATAAACGCTGTACTTCCCTGAGCTTCTTCTGGAGGAAGGTTTTGGTCTCACAGTCTACACCCACACACAGTGAAGCATAAACCCACAAAAGAGGTTCATGAGGTTGACTACATTGCTCTTGTGCTTGGTTAAGTGTGTGCTTAGGGACATGATAATAGGTTGCATTTTGTTTAATTTGTAAAGCTAGATTACTGGAAAGAGGGAA
>NW_009259719.1:934879-1009643 GCF_000687185.1 Egretta garzetta
AGGGACTGCCAACATGGCAGGACATGCTAAGGCTGAGGAGCAGGTAGAGCCCTGGAGAATGCAGCTTGATCTTATGGGAACAAGGGGTTCAGTCTGTCTCATTTTGGGTCAAAATCAGGATGTCCCGTTTCAGTGTAAGTTCATGGCCTTCCCTGTGGTTTATCAAGGTAATGAGAAGCAGAGAAGCAGCTATAAAAATGATCAGAATTAAAATATCCAAAAATTAGAAGAGGAATAAAAGGAATGAGTGGAAAGCCTTCCCCTCTCCCCACCACATAAATGATGTTCTTATCCGAGTAATGGTGACAGGAGGTGGTCAGATGGCATTATTTAGCTGAATGGCCTGTGTCTCCATGTGTGCTCAGATAAAGTTCAAAATGACCTTTAAAAAAATCCATTTTTAAAGATTCTTTTTACTTCAGAAAGGTCCGACTTTAGTAGCTTAAATTTAATTTTGTTCTTGAGGGAACTGGCTGTGAGGAGAGAAGGCAGCGCTAGAGATGCTCTCAGTAAACTAATAGCAGGTAAAATGTCATTTTAAAAAAGTGAGTGGAAAGCATGTGTCATTGCAAAGAGGAGTTTAATGAATTCTCTTCCCCTAATTCCTTTTCTCAGGTTTGATTTCTCATGTCTTTTCTCCTGACTGCCACTGCCACTGCCTCTGCTTATGTTAACACAAACTTATTAGCTGGCTCATTGGTTAGACTGAACCCAAGGTCGCAAGAACAGGGACACCGTAGCGGTCAGGTGCTCACACTTACAGGGATAGTCATGGGAACACAAGCGTCTCCAGCTCTAGAAACACACAGCTCCCAGGACAAGCCCCATTGCTCCTTGGTAAGCACAGACTGTGGGGTTTTTTCCTGTAAATCTCCAGCAACAGAAGGCTGAATTGACTGCAAGCACTTCACAGCTGTACCCCATAAGGAGCAACAGTGTCATATAAGCACCAGCAGACACATTGTACAAGGCCAGGAATTTCATCACTTCTTAAGAAGCAGTAGTTGCTCTCCTTAGTTCCCATGCTAAGGAAATTGGTCTTCAGGTTAGTAATGATGCAAGATGATGGAGACATTGCAAGGAAACCCTTGCTAGGACTGACTGGATGAGGCATTCTGGCACCAGCCTGTTGCACAGGAGTGGAGCCTTCTGTTTGACCCTGAGTTGGTCTTTGCTTTTATGGAAATTTGATTTTGAGCTCCTTTCAGTGTTTGTTGCTGTTCTGTAGAACACAGGTAACAGTCATGCCAGTTTTCCCCAGTAAGAACTATAAAATGCATCATTGTGTTAGCTGGTAAACAACCAAAGCAGTGAGCAAACATCACTTGCAACCAACACCAGAAAAAGCTGGCAAAGGTGAGCAAAAAAATCCCCTGGAATTATCATTACTGTCCAAAGAATAACATCTATCTTCATCTCATGCTTCCTCTTGCTGATTGACGGATCCTGGCTGGATGCTGAGGACAGCTCAACACCTTCATTCTCTGAATTTGGGATTTCTCTTAAAATGTATCCACTGGGTGGTATCACGCCAAGCCTCCTTTCCCCACAACACATGGACTTCCTGGTCTGAGCATTTCTAATGTCAACCAAAGACTGGTTGCTGAGCCTCACAGGACACTTTTATTTTCTTGCACTTGAAGTACCCAGCTGCCTGGTGAAGTGAAGCTGGAATTAGCTGTGCTGGCAGCTTTGGTTTGTCTTGTCCTTTGGTTAAGCTGCTGACAAGCTAATACACACTGCTTTGTTTTCCCTGGAGATCCTCTCCTGGGCTTGTTGGGAAGAATGAAAAAATCAGGCTGGGGATGGACAGCCAAGACTACCCATGTGTAAGAAAAAAATGGACAGGCCAGTATGGGAGGGTTGTGCAGGTTTGGCTGGGTCTTCTGCTGCCCTGGGATAAGCAGCTCACTGTGGACTGATGGCTACATTGTGCTTTGGATGAATTTTTGCACATAGCCTCCTCTCTGTCTGGATCTCACTGCAGGATGATGCCTGATGACTTGGCTGTATTGGCAGGGTAGCAGCCTGGCCCCTTCTCTCAGCCCTGGTGTGTCTCAGAGATAATGTCCAACAGGAGATCCAATTAGAAGCTTGACTGGCTAACCAGAAACAGCAACTGGAGGCTGAAGTTGGTGTACCTGCTGTGGATAAAATAGGAAACTCTACCTGAAAATCCATCTAAAGACTGCTATTGGAAATTATTATATCTTGCTTCTTTATTGCTGAGGAGTAGCCTATCTGCCTCTAAGCCTCTGATGCAATGACTCATTCACAGGAGTCCTGTAACTCTTCATTTTTTCTCTTCCTGCCACCAAACACAGTAGATGTCCCTCTAACAGCAGTTTGTATTGGAGCTAATTCTCTGCTGAGCCATTACTATGGCAAATAAGGAATTCAAATATAATCACATTGGCCTCTCTCTGCAGGAAGAACTTGGGCCCTAACGTACTTCCTTCCTGGGAACATCTGCAAGCTCAACTTCTTTTTGTATTATGTAGCTGAGTCTGGGCTGTCTGAATGACCCCAGGCAGATACTCAAAGATGACTTTAAAGGCTGGATAATGTATTTCACAACTGTATAATCCTGCAGTAGCCTGGGGGTTTAGAGTTGTTTTGTACTGTTTTTGATGTAGGGCTTATTTTAGGTTTTATGAAGAGATGTTGCTTTCTTAACTAACACCGCAGTAGCTTATGAGCTGCTCTGCAGAGGACCCATTTGCTTTAGGCTCTCTGCATACGAACCAGTATTTTGGGGGGGCTTTGTTCAGACATGCACGTGGGCGGAGGCATGCTGGCCTGTGGACGTAAATGCACCCCTGCGGATACATGCAGTTACTATACTGAAACCGTCACATGAAGAAGGATCTATATCTTCTAATATCAGATTTACGTATATGCGCAAAGACGTGCTCATACATGCAGAGAGAGAACTGCCTGTCCCCAGACACATACGCAGAGGCAGGTGTCTATAGAGGGATGTGCTGAAACAAAGTCATAAATGCACTTCAATTAAAAGGCATCTTTTTATAATACTTGCTCATGTAATGTTTGTGCACGTGTTATTGCCTGCATCTTGACTCTACTCAGACTCCTCTCAAGTGACAGCTTCACCTTAGCCCCAGAATACGTGAACTAGCGATGAAATCTAGAGAAAAAAACATGGGGCCATAACATAAGAGAACATTGTAGGAGTCCATTTCAAGCAATTTTCCTCTCCCTTTTCCCCCAAACCCTTCTAGTCTAGTCATAAAAGGTGCTCCTCCTGTTTTTCTCCTCCAACATCTTTCCTTAAAACTTTAATAAGTAATCAGGTGTGATCAATGCCGGCTACTACTCTCCTGCTCCTCCGCTTGCTGTTCTAGTGCAGAGCAATTCTGTAAAAACGACCTCCTGGGGATCCTGCATTGATTTATTCTCAGCTGATCTGAAACTCCAGCCATTTTCCTTCTCGCATTGTCCCTGGTAGAGCCTATTCTGGAAACAGAAGGATGCTGAGAAGGCAACTACTGTGGTGCGATCTGGATCCGAAGCTGGAGGCAGCCTCTCCGGTGACGTGGCTGCAGCGGGGCAGACACAGCTCAGGCGCAGGCAGGGAACAGAGAGGGAGACTCAAAGGGGGCACTTAATGTTCTCTTTTTTTGCATCTGTTTGCAAGGCGTGAGTAAAAAGGCATGATATGTTTTCTTGTCATCAGCGCTCACAAGGGAAGTGGTATGAAATAAGGGGTGAGTCGGGAAGGTAAAGAGCCCTTCACCCAGCCTCAGTAGGCACAGGAGTTCCTCCAGTGCAATATGAGAGACAGAGCACAAGGGTGGCTGTACGAGGTCGTATCAAGTAACCGTCTAACCTGGGTCTCTGGAATTGGCCAGCGATGGGGGGGCTGGAAAGAGCGAATAAGCCAGAGGTCAGGTGGATGAGTGGCCCTCTTCTGCTGCTTCTCCCCAGCAGCTGACTAGCTGCACCTCAAGGGACAATCTTAGAGCCGGCGTATGTGCTAATGGAGGAATTTTGCAAACAAGCTGGGTTTGCTGCCCTGGTGTGAGGCTAGAACAAAATGAAGAGAGCTCAGGGCAGAGGCACACAGCAGCCCTGTGTGTAGGCCAAAGCAGGAGTTCAGCCCGCCATCCTCCCTGTGCTGCACACGCAGATGCAAACAGTTCGTGGTAAGGTACATCAGTTGCTCAAACAGAAAGCTTGGGAGAAATTAGCCCAGCTGCACCATCCTGGCTCTTTTCCCCATTTAGAGAAATGAAACTCAGGGATGGTAGACCTATGCTCATGGTGCCAGTGTTGATTCTCTCTTCTTTCTGGCTGAGACAGATGAAAGAAAGGAGGGTTTGGATGTGATGAAAAAGCAGCAGAACTCTGGCTACTCTGACAACAGTGACAACTCTCCCCCTGCCGAATCAAAGGGGTTTGGGTTGAGCCTTGACATCAGGGCTCTGTAAGATACATAGGATCATGAGATATGTAAGGTTAACAGAAGGTTAAAGCCCCAAGTATCAGAATGCCTGTGTTTTCAGCACATCTGTGTTTTCAGTTTGGATTAAGTGCTATGGCACCCTTTGATACAGGAGTCACCTCACAGCCTGCCTGTAGCTGTAACCAACAGAGGCTTCCTCTCTTTGCTCCCTCTCTCTCCCTTCTGTACACAGCCCATCACATCACTGGGGTGGGATGAGGGTAGGGAAACCCTCCAACCCCAGTGTGCAGCCTCCCTGCATCTGGGAGAATAAAACCTGCTTCTCCCCTCAAGCAATTATAAGCAATAGCTATTTTGCTATTCAAGGATCGTGATTTCAACACTCGAGGGGTTAATGCACCAGGGAGGCAGCTGATGCTTTCATGCCGGTATGCTGTATCAAACAGCACAGTTTCCAGGAAGATGAATATCCGTAACCAAGTAGCACAGCAGAGCCCAAAGCCTGTTCAAAAGAATTCTTTTTGATGATCTGGTTTTATTACTTTCAATGAACTGGAGTCTCCAAGGTACCAGTGAATAAGGGATGCTGTAAAGCGGCATCTTGTATACATGTTTCAAGCTGCGTCTGCTGGTGCTAAAAAGGATGAAAGAGAAACTGCTTAGCAATGACCCTAGGGCCTAAACCCAGCTCAAGCTTCCACGGGGCATTTGCTGAGACAAAAAGAAGATCTTAACCATTTGCACTGGGACATGACAACTGGGACGCAGCCTACATCATTCACTTTCCCCACTGGGAAAACTAATCCATTTCCAGGACAGAGCATGTGGCATGTGTTATGTGTTTCATAAAAGCTCTTTGCCAACTGGAAAAAAAAAATGAAATGTCAAATCAGAAACAGGTAGATGTGAATTATGGGGCTCTGTGCTATCTGGAGAATCCAGGTGATTTAATAATACGCTATGTGAGACATTACACTGGTCAGAAACCCTCCACAGAAATACAGTGCTTAAATTCACTGTTCTTGTTTTGTCTCTACATAATATCTGGATTTGAGTGTAAAACACAGCTTGGACCATGGGTACATGGACCCACCCGGGAATGTGGTTCAACATGACCTTCATCAGACATGTGAAAGGAGTCAAAAAAGAGTGAAACCCGACCAAAATCAACAGAAGGAGCACCCAGTCGTGGTTTCTTCTTTAGGCACCATCTTGCCATTTCTGTGACAGCACTAAGGAGAAATGTTATAGCTGTAGACTGGAGCTCAACTTCTAAATGGAGAGGGGCTGGTCTGTACAGAAGCCCAGACTGGTTGAAAGTCCTCTCATCATTAAAGGACGTCAGCTAGTGCCCTTTCTTCCTAAGCTCCGCGTATACCATTAGAACAATATTAGCTTGTGCATTGCCTCTCAGTGCATTCGCTTTGGAATTCAAATCATGTGTATGTTTTATAAAAGGCTCTCTAGTGTGAGCCTCAGAAATACATATGCACTCTCCAACTGTGTGGGTTTTCTCTTTCCTGCCTAGTGCACAAATTACTCATTGTAACATGATAAATGAATGGGACTGTGTAACCCTCTTTATAGTTTACAGTTTTTATAGTGCTTTGCCACCATATGTTATAAATTCATGAAGCAGTTGTAGCGTGTAACAGGTTTTTCTGTTTGTTTATTTAGTTATTTGCTAATTCTTACAGCTGTATATACATATATGGATGTGTGTGTAAACATATATAGGTATTTGTCTGGTGGACTGAAGCCTGGCAGAAGAGATCAGCTGCAGCTGGAGAGGACTTGAGGGGCAGAAAACAAGAAGGATAAAAACATTGCCTTGATATCTGGTGAGAAGTGAGGAGACTGAATAGAGAGTCACGTCACAGGAAAAATTCACATTTCATGGTCTGCAACATTTGGGGGCAATTTCTGCTAAAATCAACTATATTGTACAGTCAAGGAAATACAGAATATAAAATTGCATTGTGAAAAGCCTGGGGAATCTTCATGTGATCCTGTAGCTTGCAGACAGGGAACAGAAATTGAGAGCCAAGGAAGGAGGAAAAACACAGCTTTTAACAAACTTGTGGGATTTCTGATTTGCCACGGGATCCTGTATGCTGCTCCTTCCAAGGAGTGAAAGTCGTGAGGAAGCAGCTAAAAAGCGCGGCTGCTGGGAGGAGCACCTGGATTCCCAGGTACAGGTGTGAAGACATCTTCTGCTTTGACCTGCGGTGCAATAGGCTACCCTAAACCACCCATATAGCTCGATAAACTCGTGTGTGGTGCAATTACAGGAGGAGCAAACCTAGCTGGCCTTTTGGGGGGGTGGGGGGCTATGTTGGGAAGGGGCTATTTGTAAACTGGGCTTTCTTCTTGCCTGTTATTCTGTTCCTCTTCCTTCTCTCTTGTGACTTCTCTGCAAGTACTGTTTGGTTAGGCCTATCTGTTTGATTCATCAATTGTGAATAGGGAATTATATTCACCGAGTACCCAGACAGGTTGATTTAATTTCCCCACGTTTCCTGGTGGGAAATCAAGTCGGTGTTTTAGTGGAAATCCCTAGACATTAAGCCTGCTTGCAGTCCAGGCCTGACAGAAGGAATACATATAACTGCCTATATATCTATATCTGTTTAAGCATGCATTTTTTTCATATATACAAACACAGCTACATACATAGGTGTATATATGTGTGGCCATGTGTATTTATTCTGTGCCTGGCCAGTTTCAGTATCTTTCTTAGCAATTCCACTAGCATTCCCACATGTCTCACTGTTTAACAGAGTTGGACAGGGCGTGTTTACACTTTATTTAAGAAACACTGTAAAAACAAGAGGATCTTAATCATCACTAACCGTGGTAGCTGCAAATTAAATATCTGAGCTCTCGGAAGCTCATTCATCATAAATATCCTATGTGTCTCTAAGAGGGGGACTTAAGGAATCATTGCTAGTTCTACCTGAGGGACGTGATTAGGAGGACATATAGCGTAAGTAAACTGGAATAACGTCTATAATGATGGACTGGTGCTTCCAGTAAGAATAGTTCCTAGTATTTGTATGTCTTTCTTTACCTGTATCATATATATATTTCCCATTTAGAAAATGACTTTAAGACAGGACCCACTCTTTAAAGCCATAAGTTGAACTGAGGAGGGCAGGAGGGAATCAGGGAGAATATGCAGGATGGATGATAGAGGTGGTCATAAAACAACTGGAATAATTTGCAATATCCTTTCTCTGGCCACACCAGATCAACCATGGGACCCTTTTGTCTGGTAACAATTACAACATAGCTGATGATTCAGAGAAAGAAGACTAGCTTAATTAGTAGTTTCATTAAGCCAATTTTCTAATAGCTCAGACTGAAGGAAAATTCTTTCTTTGCTCTCCTAGAAGGGTAAATTATGATGAGTATTTTCCCATCAGGCTGCTTTATTTACCTACTGATGTTATGTTTGTGTGTGTATTCTGGAAGAAAGCTGAACCTAAACTCTGGATCCAATACTGCTGAATTTTGGCAGATGGAAGATTTATACCCTGTCTTGGAGTGCAAACTTGGCTTCACCGTTGCACTGACAGGCTGAAGAGACCTCTCCATAGGTCTAACAAGAACCATACCTCATCTGAAGAGTATGATTTCCAGCCCTTGATTTTACATCACACGTGCCAGGTATTCAGCCCCTCCTGGAAGTCAGACCACTTCATTGGGCTCCTAAGCAAGGCTTTACATGGCTTGCTTCAGCCTTCTGCTTTTGAAATAAAGAAATGCAGATTTTCTTATTTGCCTGCATAAGGATTTAATTGAAAAAAAATGTTCACAGTAAGCTGCAGACTTACAAGCTGTGGATATTAGCTTCATCAAGACAATGCGGGCCAGTAACACCTTGTTCACTGCAGATGCTCCTATAAGTGTGCATAAACTGCACTCAATGTACAGCTAAACTGCATCTCCAGAGGGGCTGAGATTTACACGCTGTGCTGCGGCGTGGAGTTAGGAAACGGACAGCAGCAGTTGGGAATTTTTAAAAAGAAACATGCAAGACTGCTTTAGCCATCTGGAGAAGCAACCTTTCTTCAATTATGCAAATGCTTTGCAAGTTTTTGGGTTGGGTTTTTTTTTTTGGTAGGCAGTTGGGGAGGCTGTGGAGGAACTCTAGCTCATAAAGTTAACATAGCAGCTCATCGGCTTGCGCTTTGCCCAAAATAAAAGCGAATTACTCATTTGCTCTATAAAGGGTCACCATCTCCGAGATATTTTTGTTCAGAGATGTTATCCACCAGCAGCGATACAGCAGCCGGTCTGTGCAGCTGGCATTGAGGTCCTGGGTGAGTGCTTGCATGTGAGTGCATATGGGTGCTGGAAGAGGGGAGAGAGGAAGCAACTCGCTCTTAAAGAAGCTTGGAGAAAAAGGTGATAAAAAATAAATCAGCTGTCTCATTCCTTTATGAATCGATTGAGAAAGATTAAACAATTTATTGAATCATTGCCAATCCAATGAAGCATTTACCAGCACAGCCTGAAGAAATCCTTAGAATAACAATGGAGATTCCTCAGCTCTGATAGGACTTGAAAGAGTCAAGGCTATTCTGAAAAGTGGTCTTGAAGGGAAGATCTGGGTTGTGCTTTTGCCTGAGGAGTGGTAATGGGCTCACCTTGTCCTTCCTCACTGGTAAGTTGAGTGTTTGCATTGCTGCAGGATTTCACAACTGCCTTCTGCTTGGGATGTAATCTGATGGTGAGACCCAGGGGGACACAGTTGTTCTGTGATCAGTGAGATAAGCATTTGGTTACATGATGTTGGTCTGGAGCCAGCCCCACTGGTGGTTGTGTTGGATCTCTGAGCTGTGCTAAGGAATTTATCTGGGCAGAGTCTCTTTGCAGAGGTATCTCTAGTCTTATTTACATGCAGGCCTCATGGGGCCATCTCATCACCCTGCTTGGCTCTGTCTTCATTTATTCACTGAACGAAGGCTGGACTTGGTCCTCACTCATCTGCTCCAAAGACATTCACATCCCCTGTCTTTAGACAGCCCTTCCTCTAAAGACAACACCTGGCAGTGCTCCTCCTTTTTTCTTTATTCCTCATTCTACTTCAGCCAGATCAGGATTTCAAGGTAACATCTTGAAAGAAAGAACAAAATAGAAATGGACATGACTTGCGATATTTGCAGATCTTAGATCTAGATGCGCCAATTGTAATTAATCTAGCCTAAGGTCCTCTTTGAGCCAGAGAATTTCACTCAGTAATTCCTGAAGAATTCCTTTGATTGCTTTGATGTTATTTGACTTCCCCTTTGGCAAGTCATGGTCTCCTGTAAGATTCAATCTCACAATTACCTGAACTCCCACTGTTAAGTACGAAATAGTCCTAACTCCCATGGAGTCTGTTGAAATCAGCTCCGAGCAAGATCAAGCTATGAGTCTAGTCTCCCTCTTCCCCTCCTCCTCCTCCCCTGCACATCCAGTTCTGTTGTTGTGAAGTCCTGTCTTTAAAAGTCACTGGGTACCACATTTGTACTGCTGTCTAGCCCCCTCCAACACCTGCAGGGTGAGCCTGTGTTCAAATGGCAGATCCTGTATCGTAAAATGTCATGTGCCAAGGACACTGAACACCATCATCAGATGAAATGAAGCTGATGTTGGTAGTACATGCAAATTCAGCCAGAGACCCACATCCCAAACTGCCATGTAAATCCACACTGACATCTGCAGGCACGTGCCCTTGGTCCAGGATCTTAAATATGTCAGAGAAGGTGACTGCCAGGTATTGACTTCTGGATCTGATTTACAAGGAAAATTTGCCCCACAGTGGCGTAACCTTTTCATTGCCTTTGCTCTGAGCAGAGAAATGGATTGGTTTAGACAACTTAGAACATGTTTCCAGGACTGCAAGTGATAAACTGAGACACAACTGGCCACAGTTTCTGCCTGTGCACCTGCTCTTAAACCCTCTCCGAGAGCAAGAGAAAACAGTGTTGCTTCAGCTCTCAGGTTTGTGTAGTCAACAGAAAGAATCAGGTTGAGCTAGAAGAGTGATGTGGTACTTAAGAAATCTTGGCTTCCCATCAAGGCTGCTCAAGTGATTCAGCGTATGGCTATGGGCGCTTGCAGCTCAATAATCAAGCTGCTACAAAATATGTGGATTTTGAGTCTGGTGGGGCATGGCCATGAGATAGGTTTATCGTGCTCTTCCCATCTGCTGCAGAGGGACATGGTCAGGGTCTGGCCACTTCCATACTGTGACTGTGTGTCCATGTGAAGGTTTTTCAAGGGTTCTGCCTCCTTCTCTGTGCCAGGGTGGAGTAGCTCCTATCATAATAAAGATTAGGAAGGCAAATGGCCTCATGCTGTACCAGGCAGCATCAGTGGCAGGTGGGTTCAGACCTTCTTCCTGCCCCAGGGGAGATCTGTGCTATTTATCTCATTCTGAATCTCTGTCTTAATATCTGCAGCTTCTTGTTTCAAATGATTAGTGATCTGATGACTGGCATTAATGGTGATTAACAGAAACTCTGCAGAGGAAGAAGCACTGACTGTGTATACACTGTCTGAACCAGGCCAGTCAGTAAGTAGACTCAAGAGAGATTTATTCTGCATCACTCCCAGCCCTAGAAGAATGATGCTATACTCTATCCCTGCTTTATGAAGCCTCTTATGGCACCCCACTGCTAGATTCAACAAACCATTTTACATATATTTACTGTCTTCCTAGCCCATAAAACCTGGCTTTCCTTTATTAACCACAGTTTACTGCCACTCTCAGAAGAAGCAAATAGTAATGGAAATGAAACTGTACTCATTTTGAAGACCCCAGTATACTTCCAGATGTTGTTCACAGTGGCAGTGTCTTGTCCAACTGTAATTGCATGTATTGTGGTTAAAAAATGGTTAATCATAGAATAGTTTGGGTTGGAAGGGATCTTAAAGACCACCTAGTTCCACCCCCCCTGCCATGGGAAGGGACACCTGCTAGTAGACTGGGTTGCTCAAAGCCCCATCCAACCTGGCCTTGAACCCCCTGATGGGGCATCCACAACGTCTCTGGGCAACCTGTTCCAGTGTCTCACCACCCTCATAGTGAAGAATTTCTTCCTTATATCTAATCTAAATCTACCTTCTTTCAGTTTAAAGCCATCACCGCTTGCCTTTATGAAAGAGGGCCCACGTGAAAGATCATGGCTGGGAGGTCGAACAGAGCCAGCCTACCTGTACAAGATAAAATGGCCTCACTGAGCTCTTCCATTATGGATCAGAGTAGGGACTAAGTTCAGTCCCCTGCGCTGAATAAAACAATGATATCCAGTGCCACTTAATATTGTTGTGGTGGATCATGGAGGTGGCTTTCAGTGGGCTCATTGCCCCAAAGAACTACCAAGGAGTCTTCTGTCTCCTTGAGCAGCCTTCTAAGCTTGATGAAGTTTGCTGGTTTCTCTTTTGCCAAACAGCCTTGAGGGTAAAAATTTGGGTCATGTCTGCCCCTTTGGTTGGAAAGGGGTGTGTGTTGCTCTGCTTGAAAGCACAGCACACAGTCATTGGCAACACTTTGAGTAAATCCAACTGCACTGTTCAGTAGTTTAATTATAATCTCTGTGCCTATGGCATCTTCCATCCAAGAATTACAGAGGTCTTTACAGGCATTAATTCATTCTCAAAGGTAATCTGGTGAAGTAGCTAAAAATCTTATCCATTTTCTAAATGTGTGTAGGGAGAGGGGGGTGGAAAAGAAAGTGAAGATGCAGGGGGATAAAAAGTACAAGTCTCATTCATGCACATGCACATTTATGACTCTGAATGTATAGGTGTCATTTTGTAGCTAAATTTCACACTGCAACCCAGGTGTAGGCTTGATTGGGATCCCCCACCTCACTATGCTCCACCACTGCAATTTTTTGGCCAAGTCAAGAATCCAGTTGTGTGGGGATTTTCACAGATGAAATGGCACAATTGGAAAAATCATGACCCAGACAGCTGGCCACAGTTATCAAAAGCTGTTAGCAGAGCTGGGACCAGAATCTGTGTATCTAAGCTCTTACCAGCCTACCTCTCCTTCCCATTCTGAGAGAAGGCTCCTGAAGATGGTCCTGTCTTGGTGTTGCGGGACTTGTCTTGGTGCCAATGGCTCCAAGGCATGTTTGAAACTAGTTTGGCACCTCAGAGGAGAAATTCAAAGCAGATCTTTGCTCTGCATCTACTGTACCATGTGTGTGGTCACTGTGGCGATGAGTTCTGACAGCATAATCTTATTAAAGTTCATTCCTGACAAACAATATAGATATGGGTATAGGGGGAAAAAATCACATACTGTTAGCAGTGACAGGGTAACCTTTATCAGGGTACAGTCCTATTAATTGCTGCAAAATTCCTGCTCTAGAGAGGTTCATTGGGCTCACAGTTGGCTCTGCCTCCACTTGCTTTTGTTCCAGTTTAGCTTTGACATTGTAATTAATTTGCTCTCCTTGCCTTCCCTTGAGGCCATTACCTCTGTCAGTCCACAAAGCATCTCGCAGCAATATTTCAGGAGCAGCTCATAGGCTAGAGAAACCTATCTAGTTCTAGATTCCAAAATTTGGGCCTTTTTCCTCTCCTTCTGTGCTCTTGGCCTCAAGAAACAAAATGTTTTTTATGATTTAGTGTCTGATTTCTGTGCTGAGGATAGAATGATGCAATCACTACCATTTGTTTTTGTGGTAGCATCATTTGTACAAACACACCCCTGATGATTCATAGGCAATTGCAGTTGGTAGGTACCAGGATGTATACACTGAATGGGTTTTTAGTAATGTATTCACTAGAAATTAAGCTGAAACTTAGCAGCTCATTTTCCAGATGCTACCGATGCAACTGTCAGACAGGAACAACTTCCAGTGCCTGCTTGCCTGAGCCAGAATTGAACTGGAGATTTGCAAGTAAAAAGCTTTGGCTTACATTTTCAATCACCAGTATTGATTTTTTGGCATTCAGCTTTACCAAAAGTGCTGAGGATCTATTCTCTCTAAATCAGGTCACCTTAACTTTTCTCAGGTTGGACACCCATATGTAGAGACACTGAAAACCACCAGCAGCTTGAGAAAATACTGGCTTTTGTTTCCAGCTACAGAGCACTGAGGCTTCCATGCCTCCTACTTTTATGTATACAGTGCCACTTACTGGTCCTCAGGGAAAGCCCGTCATCCTAGGCATCATACAGGCATACAATGAGAAAAACAATGAGAAAGTCTATGCCTTGAATAGCACACAACCCTGAGCAAACTTCCACAGCCTCAGGGTTAGAGGTGAACGCAGAGAGATGAAAGGTAAAGACTTCTACACAAGCCATCCGCGTATAGGGGCCAAGCTCCCATTGCCCAAATTGAGGAGTACATCCCACTGAAAATCAACGGCATTTGAGCCGTCTTGAAAGTTTGATTGATTCGCTCAAGGTCACCCAGGGCGTATGGAGCAGAGGTAGGAGCTGTGTCCAGCACTCAGAAGTCCTCCTCCAAAACCTAAACCACGCTCTGCTCCACAGCTGTCCCCATCCACACAAGCTCATAATCATAGAATCATAGAATCGTAGAATGTTTTGGGTTGGAAGGGACCCCTAGAGGTCATCTAGTCCAACCCCCCCTGCAGGAGCAGGGACACCGCTAACTAGATCAGGTTGCTCAGAGCCCCGTCCAGCCTGGCCTTGAATGTTTCCAGGGTTGGGGCCTCCACCACCTCTCTGGGCAACCCGTTCCAGTGTTTCACCACCCTCATTGTAAAGAATTTCTTCCTTATATCTAGTCTAAACCTACCCTGGTTTAGTTTAAAACCATAATGAAGAGGACTTGGTGAACGTGCTCAGGCAACATATATTTTTTTCTTTCTCTTTTTTTTTTCTGTCTGCGGAGGAGATAATATTAATTACTTTGTATTCTGGAAAGCAATAAATAAATAAATAGATGGAGATCCAGAGGAAAAAAAAATCCATAAATTAGAAACTGATGATTTACGAGACGCCACCTGAGGAAAATTCTCCATCTTTTTTATGCTTGGCTATTTCAGTGCTGCATTCTCAGGCTGAGAGAATGAATCCTAATATGCAGATGAGGCTACGATAATGATTTTGTGCTGCCTGGATTACAGAAGCGTATTTTTGATGCAGACGTATTTAAAACATCTTAGCAGGGCTCTGAGTTCCCTGCATAATTTGATGAGCAATAAGTAAGACACAGGTATGCCACGCAAGCAGCAAAATGTTAAAAGGTTATAGAACTGTATTACATCCAGTCATGTGAGAGAGCAAATTAACAGTGCTGTTCTTCCAAAGAGACATAGGCTGCAGAGGGAAGATCATCAAGTTGATCTCACTGGGAGAGTTAAAAAAAAAAAAAGAAAAAAAGCTACTTGCTTCTTCTATGGACTTGCCAGCTCTTGCTGGTGGGCTGCAGGGACTCAGCTGTTCTTTCAGACGAGTTTGGGTTTACTTTCAACATTTTTATATATTTATTTAAATACATGAGAAAAAATATTTATTCATGCAGTGGCATTTCCTGTGCTTGTTTGAGACATCAGTAAAAGAGTCCTGGCACCGAAATCAGTCACTTTGGAATATTTTCCCATTAGTTTGCTCTGTCAGTAAAGTGGGAAGCATGACTCCCCAGCATACAATTCCTACTGACATTCAATCAAAACATCTGACCTAACATTTTAGTACTGACACTCAAATTACAGGGCATCTTCTGAATAGCTAACCATTCCTTTTTTTCTTTTTCTCCCCTTCTCTCCTCTACCTCTTTTCTTCTCTCCTCCCCATCCCCTTTCTTCCTTTAATGCAATGTGTGATTGTTCCTTGTCAGGCTGGAGCACGTTCACATCCTGCTAAGTGTCAGCGTGCTGCTATCGGCTTGCAGCAAATTGTGCTTCCCCTGAGCGGTGGCTGATGGAATGAATGGCAGCCTGGAGATAGTCCTGTCCCTCACAATGCAGAAAGGCCGAGAGTTCCCACAATTGCTTTTCCCTGCAAGCGCATTATGGTAGCAGGTCAAGGGAGCCAGAGAGTTGGAGGGGAGAGACAAGAGAATTAAAAAGAATGGTCTAGAAAACTTGGCAATATCCTGATTATAATCAGATGGAAGCAAAACAGTAAGGGCGTAAAAAAATCCCTCACCCAGAGAAAAACCTCTCTCTCTCCCCGCGAAGTATTTGTGTCAGCTGACCTTAATGTGGTTTTGCAAGGCTGAGGTTCAAGACTTCAAGCTGCACATGAAGCCACAGCTTCATCTTCTCCTACCATCATGGGCAGAAAGGTGATGTTCGGTTCGCTCTTGCATCCTTATGTGCTTGTCATTGAATTTCTCACCACTCATATCCTATGTGCATTCTGTGCAGAGGGCTCCTCCTCAAAGATTTGTCTTAGTTCCTGATGGTTTAGGAGTTCAAAGGCAGTGAGCTCTGCCTCAGCTCTTTCTCCATTAGGAACCTGGGGATAAACCTTGTTAAATGTCTTGATTTTGTTGCTGCTGTGGTTTTAATGTCACATTTCCCAGGTAATATGTCCTAAACTGTCCTTCATCCTCATCTGCTGCTGAGATCCATGCCATGAAAGCTGTGGACACTTGCATTTTGTGATTGTCACCCCACTGCCAGGTCACCAAGTTCCTCAGTACTAGGATTCTGCCCAGCTCTTCCCCAGCCAAAAGGATCAGCTGCCATCACATTTCTCTCACATCAGTTGATAGTGCTGTGGGCTGATGCACAACCAAGCAGCCTGGGTTCTCTGCAGCCTGGTGCTATTACTCCACCTCCCATTGCACCATTGACAACTACAGGTATAAAGAAACCCAAATCAAAGTAAAAATAGGATCTAGACCTGGATTTCTTGCAGCCTGCGTTCCCCGTATTAAAGCATATTAAAGGTGGGTGGGAATTGCATTACATGCGGCATTACACAGAGCTGTTGGTGAAATCTGAACATAGACCCCAGTTTTCCTTCCAGGCATCTGTCTTGGCTGATGCACTGCAAGAGAGAGGGAAGTGGCATTTTGGATGGGCCTCCTATCAGCTGCCCCACTGAATGTGGAAAACCCATGAGACTCTTCTTCAGAACTGCTGGAGCAACGCCTGCGTCACCCTTACTGTTCCCAAATCAGGATGGAGCAGAGCTGCACATCCTTGCCCCGTTCTATACAATTAATATGTCAGGGTTTGTCTGTGTCTGGTGGCTGTTCCTTTGGTGCTCCCAGTACCACAGCCTGCCCCTGGGTGCTGCACCCTGGCCCTTGGCATTGTGTGGAAGCGGCGGGGGCACTGCTGCAGCACCAAAGAGCACAACCTGAGAACGTCACTGGACATTGCTCCAGGGAGTGCCTGGCTGCTATTAAACCCTGCCAAAGATGCTGCGAGGCTTTCCTGAAGAGCTCTAAAGCAATAAGCGCTTTTTTGCCCTCCTGCCACCTCAAACAGTAACAGCAGCTGTTACCAAGCCAACAGTAAAGCAAACGAAGCCCTCGCGCTGGGGCTGGGAGATACTGCTAATGATATTCACTCGCTGCAGTTCGGAAGCGCTGGCAGAGCCATCACGGAGCAGTTAGGCATCCTGGACGTGGAAACGCTGGATGTTTATGCGGAGGTGAGCGTCCCCTGTCTATTCACAAATTCTTCGCCTTTTTGAACTGGAGGCTTTATGAGGAGAGCCTAGAGATAATAATAAAATAAGAAACAAGAGATACTTTCCAGGGGCCCCATCTAGCTCCATCTCCGTTGCCATGCGTGGGAGTTGCACTGGGCTCTGAGCAAACAGACGGTTTCTCCTTACTGCCTGGGTTGGCGGCATATGGCTTTCTAAACGTGTTTAGTTTAGAGGTTTGGGTTTGTATCCAGCTCCTAACTTCCAGCAGGTCCCCATCTCTGTGCTTCATCTGCCTGCCAGTGTGATGGGCCAAATGCAGTTCCTGTCTACTTTGACTACATGTTCCCATAGCACGAGCGATATTGCAAAGCTGGGCCCAGAGTTTTCCACGTCTCCCACAACTTCCATGCTGGCATGGAAATATGGTGGGATTTTGGTCCTGCTGGGTTCCAGATTTGCTGCAGTGAATCAGTCCTTGTTCTGCTGCTCCTCCTGGGAACCAAGCATTGCCAAGGCATAGGCTGTAACTGGCCAGAAAAGGAGGGGTTTGTACACCTCCAGCCCTCTCAATGCAAATAAGAGGCAATAAAACAGAGCTAAGAGGATGCTTTTCCACTGGCAGTCACGTCCCTGGCTTTACTCTTCCCTCACGTGCCTGTTTTTCTCTTTCTAGGCTATGGGATCTTTGGAGCACAGGTGTCTCTGTTTGTACCAGACCTACCGTATTTGGATCCCTATGGAATAATGTTAATTCTTTCAATTTATTTCTTATCTCAAGCAGTGATCTTCCACCCCCAAGCATGAAAGTAGCCTTTGTAATGCTACCTTAGCAAATACTGCTGCAGAAAATTTCTCAGTCTGCTAAAAGGACTCTTTTCGTCCAGGGTAGAAAGGCATAGCGGGAACCAATGGCTAGGAGCTGAAGCCAGATAAATTCAAATGAGGAATAAAGAAATAAGGTTCACATTTTAAACAGTGAGGTTGATTAAGCACTAGTTCAAAGAAAGTGGTAGATGCCTTATATCCACCTGGCCTTAAAACAAGCCTGGAGGAACTTTCTGGAAGATCTGTTTTAGCAGACACAGGTTGTTACGCTCAGCCCAGGGTTATTGGGTGAAATCTAATGGCCTGAAATAAACAGGAGGTTGGCCGAGCTGTGCTAATGGCCTTTCCTGGCCCTAAGCTCTACAACTCAATGAATAGCATGCATATAAAAATGCACTCTCTAAAGCAAGCTACTTAAATACGTGCCTAACTCTAAGTGTGGAAGTGTTCCAGCTCTCTTCTGTGGGACTTGCCTACTAAATCAAGACTCATGTCCTGCAGGCTTGATCTGATACACCTTGAAGTCAGCGGGGATCTTTTCCCCTGACCACTTCAGGCTGCAGATCAGGCTGTCAGAAAGACATGAATAGGTTAGTACAACTCCTGGAAATGCGTTTCATGCTGAAAGTGCTTTGCACTTGTATGAGCACTGTCTGATGAAGGATCTCAAAGCACTTTGCAAACATTAATTCGCTACTTAATTAAACTTAAAACACAAAGCAGATGAGCTTTGTGTCTTTCTTCAAGCACCATTTATCAAAGGAACAGGTTGCACTTGTCATGCTGATAACAGCGAGTAACTTTCCCGCTTGCATTGTGTTTCTAAATCCAGTTTAAGTTGTTTTCCTTCAATATGAATAATTTTTGGAACAGTTTTTGAAAGAAAAATGCAATCCAAGCACACTTACTTATTTTGTTGGTGGTGCTGGAAATTAGAGTACAAATGCTTTATCTGCATTACAAATACTATTACAAAGTGCTGGGGTGCTTTAATCTATCTTCCAGATTTATTTTTTTTTATTATTATTCATGCTTGAAGTGCTTCATCTTAATGCTCACAGTAGTTACCATAGGCACACACAGCAGCACCAACCCCACTAGAGGGTTTTCTGTGTTTTGTTTTCTTTTTCCTGATGCTCTTATTACTTGGATGGCATTAAAGTATAAACAAGCCAACAGATGTGCCCACAACCTGGTAGCTCTCTGGGTGGAAGGAAATACTTGATTGCAGGAAGCGGGGTTTTGTGTGTGTGTTAATATTGGGATAGTGTCCTAAGTGCTACTAGATGGTGGTGTTATCAGAAAGTAGATTGGAAAATGTTGCCTAAAATCACCTGGGAGACAGTATATAGCTGCAGGGAAAGACCTGATGGTGCTGGATTTATATTTGGGTTGGCTTCACTAATCTTCCAGCCCCTATGCTGAAGCACAGATATGTCTGCCTCCCTCTGGCTGTTAAAAGCTGAGGGATGATGGATCTGAGGCTGCAGCACGAGGGGAATTACTGGAGCTCCAGTTCCCTCTAAGCAAACCATCTGCTTAGCAGCCAGGGAAAGCCTAGGACAGGAGACCTCAGTTTTGCAAGGCTGAACTCTCATATTTAGTCCTTCCTACAGAGAGAGAGAGAGAAACCTGACAGATGTGGGACAGTTGTATTGAAGGATGGTAGTTTCTGAAGAATAACACCCTGATCTCCTCTGCTCGTTACAGAATCACACAGAATCACAGAATGGCAAGGGTTGGAAGGGACCTCTGGAGATCATCTAGTCCAACCCTCCTGCTAAAGCAGGTTCTCCTAGAGCATGTTGCACAGGACTTCGTCCAGGTGGGCTTTGAATATCTCGAGAGGAGACTCCAGAACCCACCTGGGCAGCCTGTGCCAGGGCTCTGCACCCTCAAAGTAAAGAAGTTCTTCCACATATTCAACTGAAACCTCTTATGCTTCAGTTTGTGCCCATTGCCCCTTGTCCTGTCGCTGGGCACCACTGCGAATTCCTTGCTAAAACTCAACACAGGGTCACCCTGAGACCTGGTGCAGCCGGGGACAGAGCTGCTGGGGCAGTGACCACCCCAAACAGGCTGCACACATGACAAAGCAGAGAGGTTTTCCCATATTGCTGTATTTTGGGGCCGAAATGTCACCTGCTGTAAAGCAGTGGTTTTGTTCAAGTAGCTGCAACTTAAGGCACTTTACAGTAGGGCAAGGTCTGGCCCACAGCAGCCTATTTTATTCCTTGATTGCTCAGAAGGGGCTCAATCATTTTCTGGATCATTTGAAAGCTGGGTGAATCGGGACTCACAAAGATTCCTATCGAAACTCCCCAAGCCAGCTTCTTTCATCTGATTTCCCTCTCCTCCCCCTTTTTTAAGCAAAATCTCATCAATCAAGCTATTACGAGGAAATGTTAGTATTTTAAGTGCATTTGCTATGTATGGACAGAGTCAGCACGTACATCCAGCGCATAAAAATTTGATAATTCACATTTTGAAAAGAGATATCAAAAAGCATAATTTAATATGTTCTCATTGAAAAAATCATGAACTGCACATTTCTTAGTACTGTATATTCAACAATCCTAATTACTGAAGCTATTTACATTAGGAAGACTTTCACAACCTGATGGGTTAGAAGGAGGTGGTGCGGGTGGGCTGTTTTATTTTTTGTTGTGTTTTGATATTCAGTGAAGGCCGAGTCTTCTGATTCTTGGGAAAGTAAGAACCCACTCCACCGTCCTCCAGGACCACCACTGAACTTCACATTGGACCACCAAAGTGGTGTTTGTCATAACAATCTCTCTCAAGATGGAGAATGATTGAATTAGGTTATTGCATTAGAAAAAGCCTGGCAGAACCAAAGCCTCTGTGATTTCTTGGCCGGTTGGGTTTAGATGTGGTTGCTGGAACTTACAAGCTGGTGGTGGTTCGTTTGTCCATGTTTTCACCCTTGTGGAAGGAGGAATGGAGCGGTGGTAGTTTGGGGAATACCCCATGCATTTCAGATGGGTCTGCAGACGGCCATCCAGGAGAAGCAGAATGAGGAGTGCTCTCATTGGACTACCTGCAACAGGCCTTTGCCTTTGGTATGTGTTTTAGGACAGATAAGAGCAGAGAGGCATGAAGTTATTTCATAAGCTGGGTTTTAGGCTGACCTGCTCCATTACTGAGGTGCTGTGCTGTGGAAATGGACTGTTTAGCTGGTAAGAATTTGTGAATCTCTCACCTTGCCTCTGTGTGCCTCATTCATGGATGAATACAGGAAGGTGGTAACGTTTTCGCATTAGAGTTTGGTGGACAATCACTTCCTAATGGGAGGGCATGTACGTCTGAGGGAATGTGCTGAAATGTATGCAAATGTGTGCAAATGAATGCAAATTTGCAATCTACTTTTCCCCCACCTTCTTTTGCAGAGGATATTAGCAGGTATGCAAAGATCTAAAATTATCCAATTGAGAGGAATGCTGTGAGAGTGTTGGGGGGGGTGGGCAGGTACCCCAAAGTTGGGGGATTCAGTAGAATGGATGTACACTGAAACCTCTCCTCCCACCCATCCCTAATAAAGAGATTAATCACTCCCTCCCTCCTACTGCAGGAAAACCTAAAAACATAAACACATAATTGGGCTGGGGGCAGTGAATTAATGTGAAAACTGTTGGCCTGCGCTGAAATGGAAGGAGCTGGCAAACCTAATGGCAGAGCGCCTTTCACTTGCTTTTTTTCCCTGTAATTTGGAAATTCAGTGACAGAAGGATGATTTTCAAGCTAACTCCTCTCTGGATTGCTGAAACACAGACACCCAGAATTTGACATTTTGAACAAAACAATACTTGATCCAGACAAGTAATATAGCAACTATGTGATTGCAGTGTGGGGTTTTTCTTCCTCCTGTAAGAGTATTTTTTTCCTCCCTTCTCTCAATAACAAACCACAATGTTCTGCACCCTCAGAATTAAGGAGTGGTGGATTGGATGATGCCTTCTATGTGTTGGGAATAAGACATCTTAATTACTTCATGACATCATGAAAAAAATTTAAAGAAAAAACCAAACCAAGTATACAGTTTTCCATGATGAGAAGCATTTGCAGAGTTGGGGTCTGGGTCTGAGCTGAGGCAGCTCTCCTTCCAGACTTTGAACACACAGGTCTGGCTGTTGGTGAGCCTGGGGGCACTTTGGATTAATGGCCTTGGATCTATATCATGCTGGTTTCACCATGTGTAACAGGCTAAAGTAAGATAGCCTGACCACCTCTGAGAGTCTGGATTTGGATTAACAGATAACAACTTTTCTGCTACACTTTGCATTGGCTTAGAGAAGTTCAAGGTGATTCCCCAGCCTTTGCCCAAAGGGTTCAACCCTCCACAGCTGTCTGAGCACAGCTCGCAGTCTCACCAGCAAAGATATCCTTGAATGTAAATACTTTCTTTCCTGCATTCCTCAGGCCAGCGCTATTGAAAGATCCTGGAATCACACCCAATGAGCTGTGCTGTGCCAGGTAAAAACACGGACAGGAGAGCATCAGGTCAGAAGGGATTACCCACATGGAGAACTAAAACCTCTGACTCTACTTCTTCAGGTTGGGCTGAAGCTCAGGGGAGGCTCAGAGAGCCATTTGCCATCTGAGCCCAGTGGTGGTTCCTCTTCCTCCTCCTCCTCGGAAGACCCATCGCTTGGTAGACCCCAGGGGAACAGAAGTCACACCTGGAATACTGTGTACAGTTCTGGTCCCTGCTATACAAAAAAGATGTGGACAGGCTGGAGGGGGTCCAGAGAAGGGCCATCAGGATGATCCGAGGACTGGGAAGCCTGATGTGTGAGGACAGGCTGAGAGAGCTGGGTTTGTTCAGCCTAGAGAAAGGGAGGCTTAGAGGGGATCTCATCGCCATGTACCAGTACCTAAGGGGTAGCTATAAGGAAGATGGAGACTCCCTTTTTACAAGGAGTCACATGGAGAGGACAAGGGGGAATGGACACAAGTTGATCTTGGGGAGATTCCGATTGGACATGGGAGGGAAATTTTTCACCATGAGAACAGTCAACCATTGGAATAATGTCCCCAGGGAAGTGGTCAACTCCGCCACATTGGACACTTTTAAGTCTCAGCTGGACAGGGTGCTGGGCCATCCTGTCTAGACTGTGCTCTTACCTAGAAAGGTTGGACCAGATGATCCTTGAGGTCTGGGATTCTGTGATCCTATGAAGTCTCCTGGGGGTGTGTATGTGTGTGTGTGTGTCTGAAATCATCCCTTTCACACCCCGTGCTTGCTGCGAGCGCTGACGATGTTGGGAGAGCTGGCCACAGGGTGTCACTCGCAGCCCACGAGTGGTCCCACGCCAGAGCGCTCCAAGCTGCCCCGCTCCTCCTGGGGCAGGGGCAGGGTGGGAGGCTGGAGAAACCTTGGTGCTGCTGGTGAGGAATTGCGAGCCTTTTTTTCACAGCACTTTTGAGAACCAGGATGCTGCCGGATTTTTTCAATCTGCTCGTTCCTTCTCCATCCGCTGCAGTGAGAGAAAATCTCCCAGGGAATGAGTGATCGTGGTCCAGTGCAGACACAAGCAGGTCTAGAGGGGGATGCAGGGGGGAGTCTAAATGAGAGGGGGATCAAATAAATGGAGATTTGCACTAACCTGCACTATTAATATTTGCACATTTCAAACTGTCTTCTAGGCTTTCTTTCAAGATGTCTTGTAATGAGAAGGGTTTAGTACCAACAGGACTAGGGTTTTTTATATTTTTCTTAGATGCACAGGATTTTTCTCTTTTGGACAAGGTTCTTGGAACATTTGGTTTTAAGAACAATTCTTATTAAGATCTATCTAGCAGTCTATCTGTCACAGGCATTTTCTGCATATACAGGCACACTGTCAAGTGTCTCAAGATTTTCTAGTTTGAAAGCCTTACATTTGGATTTGGCAGCTTCTGCCATGGGAGCCAGGTGGCCCCAGGAAAGCTGATTCAGCACGTGGCTTCTGCCACTGCCTGCAGGACTTGGCCAGCAGCAGGATTTGCGCCCTGCTGAGGCAACTATGATTTCCAAAGAGTTTTGCTTCTTGACCTGGGAAAAAGGATTGGGCAAGGAACGGAGGCACTGAGCTTTCCCCTTCTTGCTGCTTTTTCTGCATGAATCACATCTTGCCTGCCTCAGGCATAATCCCTCCTGCTGGGTCTGTAATTTGCCCATTTGTGTCAATTTACAGGTTAAAAAGAAGGGTCCCAGTCCTGCTGCTGATGGGTCTCCAGACAGCTTGGGTGGAACTTTCCAGCTGGATATTCACAGTGTTTGGGGATATGGGTAAAGGGCGCGCTTCCTTCTTGGCTTGCAGTCCACCGGGGTTCATAGTAAGAGTGCTTGGTCTAGTTACCTCTTGCTCCTCCTTTTCTCCTGTGAGTTCTTTAAGTGCAAAGAGGTGATAGCTTGTCTTCATTTTATCTCGAAAGACTCAGCACTGAAAAGAAAAAAAGGAAGAGGAGAAGACACACACACACAGACACACCCTGCACCCCTCCCCAATATCTTAGCTGGCTCATCAGCAAATCCATAGCGTATTTTTTTTCCCTAGTTGTATGTAAACCTCTGTTGGGAAAAAAAAGAGATGCATTTGAAAAAAAGGAAAATATCTGCTATTTAAAAGTAACAGCTGTCCAGCAAAATGCATTGATACAATCTTTGAACTAATCTTCTCCTAGGTTCCTCTTCACAACCCTTTGTGAACAGCTACAAGAAACAGTCTGCGCAAAACACTGAGGAAATAGCACAAACAATTCCTTACTGCACTGCCCACCCTGCTGCTCTAACACTATGATCTGTTGGCTACTTTGGCATCTAGAGAACCAAGCGAAGAAAGCCAACAGATGCATATGCCTTTTGTATAAATCTGTTTTCTAACATGTCTCCTTAAGCTACTCTGTATAATTTGTATTCCGTCATGAGGGATAGAGGTGCCATTTAGTTTTGTTTGCTTGGAGGGAGTCCCACACATGCATCCAGCAAAGGAGGAAGCACTGGGATATTTTCAACCTCGGGAGCAAAGGGCCCTGTCCTGGGTGATTCCCTTTATGCCCCTTTCTGCTGCTTCTCTAGGTCTTCCTGACCCATCGGAGTGGGAGATCAGATCTGTTTAGAGCATATGGAGTCATTCCACATCACTAAGTTAGCCTGGAAATGGGAGTTGGCAGTGACTGTTATCTATTACCACTCGACAGAGGGTTGGCTGCCTGTCAGATTTGTCTGTAGAGTCTCCTTGCACAGGCATGTGTGTCCCCATTGCAAAATTCACCATCCCAAATGACATCAACTGTGCCTTCACTGCAGGAGCTGAATTAGCCCTAGAGACTCTCTCATCCGTCAAAAGCTGGAGCCAAGTCATGCTAGGAAAACAGCGGGATGAGGAAATTGTGCTTTCTGAGTCCCACTTGTTTTATGGATAGGTCAAGACCTCCAATCACCAGGGTCATCAATCCAATTAGAGAGCATACTTAATGAAACCCTGTGAACGCTCATTATCAGAAGGAGTGCTGCAATGTGTGTGATAGGAGGAGCGCAACAACACAGGCAGAGAGGCAACCCGATGATGCTGACCTGTTCAAATACCCTTTCCATGGGCATGGTTTCTGCGGCTGCCCCTGCAGCTTCCCAGCCATTGTCAGTATCGCAGAGTAAACCAATATTCATTAGTCTAAGTGTGCCTGCAGTTGATGCAGAGAAGATGGAAGCTGTGGGCTGCTGCAAGGCTGCTTCTTTTCAGTGAGTTTGTGAGATTAATGGAGGGGAAGGGAATATCCACATATTCTTCTAAAGTGTCTGGCTCTCTCTTCCACTGGCCTCAGGTCGTTTCAGCTCTCATTGAAGCTGGGGTCTCCTTCAGCACAGGTATCTTGCTTATCTCCTGCATCCTAACTGAGGGACTTCAATTTCCAGTTGGCAGAGACCATCAATCCTGCAGTTCTAGAAGTGTCCACCAAGTCTTTCAGGCTTCCAGCCCAACCATCCTGACTTGTCCTGAAGCAAGGTTTGCCTTGAAGAGCCCTACAAGGCTACAGCATCCCAAGTGGGCACCTGCTTTTGAAAGACTCCATGTCCCCTTGATATTTCTAAACACAGTGCTCTCCCTTGCTAAGCAAACAACAAAAAAGCAAAATGGAAACAAGGGAAAATATGACACCCTCTACTAATAAATGCAAAGCGATGGAAAACAATTTTGCCAACTAGGCAACTCAAATTAGGCTTCTCTCTCAGAGGAATATGGTCGATTTGTAGCTCTTATTACAGTGTAATGCTATTTCCCTAAAAGTTTGTGTGTGCATTTTAATGAATTCATAAAACCCGGACTGTAAAAGCCCCATGGGGGAAACCTGGCAGCTCTTTAATTCAGCATTAAAGCTCAACTGATGTCAATTGAATTGATTTCTGCGCACAGAAATTGCATTCGTTGAATGAAAACTTTAGCCCTTGCCATTCCCCCTTTTAAAGCTCACTGTAATACAATTGGCTCCTTGAGTCAGGTTCAATTACATGTTGAAAGTTTATAATCTGGTGTGCTGAATGGAGGCTGTGAAATCAAGAGAGAAAACCTAGCTAACCTGATTAAACCTTATACCACAGCCATTCTGAGGCCAGTGAATCCTCACCGTAGCACAGGAGACCCGCTCCTCTCGGAGTACGCAATGTGTCCTGATTGCAGCCGAGGACTTTATTCTGGTAACAACCACAGTGACCTCAGTGTCTCTAATGGGAGTACAGAGCTCTGACCTAATTTTCAATTTTTCCTCTTTTAGCCTAGGGAGAGCTTTGAATCAAAACAGGAATTGTGAAGGGAAAGGAATGATTTGGTGGCTTCTCTGGGTTTGGATTCTCTTTGAGCGTTAGACACATCTGTGTTAGGGTACAACCCTATGAAGGGTAATTTGCAGTTGCATTTCATGTGGGTTTACAGCCCTTGACTTCTGCTATTAGTCTGGGGAAACTCCAGTAATCCCTCAAATTTTGACCCAAACAGAGTCAAAGCCAGGAAAGTTTTAATTGTTGGAAAGTTTTAGTTGTTTCCACAAACTCCACCTCAGTCTGCAGGAAGAGCTGCTAACTTCTGCAGATATTTCAGCAGATGCAATCTGCAACAGATCCTGTATTTTGGATTTGATTTCCAGAATTGCTCCCAGTTCTCCTATGAACATAGTGGAAATCTGATGAAAGTGGCCTTCGTTTGCGTTGTTCTGTCGAGGGTTAGATTAACGTTAGCTGTTCTCCTCACTTTTCCAGTGTTTTGAGTACTTCTAATGCTCTTTCACTGCTCCCAGAACCAAAAGCATATGAAGAAAAAAAATTGTATGATCTTCCCACTATTAAAAAACAATCAAATGGGCTTTTTCTGTATTTCAACCTTTGGTAGAGGATTGACCTATTCAAACCGTTTGCTTATCCTGAGCCAACGTCACTGTAACTTGTACAGCATGGAGCTACCCTCCAAATCCTCCTGCGGTTTGTTTTGGTCATGTGCAAAGAATTATTCCCTAGTAACAACTGTGAGTGTTGGTATGGTGTGTTCCAGCCAACAGCTGCAAGGTTTATTACAGCCACAGATCCTCACACACCCGTCTGAGACAAGTGTTATAATCCTTTTTTTATAAGTGGAGAGAATGAGCAATAGAGATGTTCAGTGATCTGGGAGGAGTTGGCTGATTTTCTGACTGCTTTGGCCTCCAGCTTGGTTCCTCCATGGGGTGTGTGAGACATGCCTGAGCCCCAGAGTCCCAAGTTTTGGATGAAACAGCTTTCCTTAATTTGATGTCTCAACCTGCAGTTTAAACCTCTGTCCCCACTGGCAGCCCCTTAGCCAGTCTGGGGCTGCCTGTGGTCGCTGTAATAATGTCAACCCAGAGAAACTTTAATCCTTTAGTGAACAATAACTGCAGGTCTCTGCTTCTATTTGGACTGCTGATCCAAGGGAAAAACCTCATCCCCTTCATGTCTGTTGAAGGTAGGTCAAGGACAAGATACTTCACTACATCTGGGTTAAAGAGAGCTTCCTGAGTGGCATTTGCTCTCTGTGTTGCACAAGCAAGGCCCTTGGGGTGCTGGGCTATGTGCCAAATGGCCAGGTAGTCACAGGGCAGGCTCAAAACACCCACTACAGTGTGGGAGTCTACATCGGTTCCGGGCAGGGATGGGATCTTTTTCCATCATCCATGGGCTGATTTCCTCCAAAAAGTCTTTTCAAATCATTCCTTGGAAAAAATACCCCAAACCTGTCTTCTTTAGTGGTGCCGTAAGAACTGAGCTAATTGCAGAGGAACACGTGCTTTTATGTGAGCATTTCAGTATACGCTGTGTCTTTCACAGTGGGACAAAGACTGCCAAACACATGGAAGGTGTTTAAGGAATGGTCACAGATAATAATTAGTATAAACGATATGGAAGCAAAAAAAAGACTCTAGGGGCTTTGAAAGGCAACCCATAATTTTGGGCACAGCATCACAGAAGGACGTAATATCCCAGAGTCCTGAGCAGCTTCTCTGGAAATACAACAGACTAATGCAGCAGGAAACTTTCCTTGGAGTTCAGTTTCTGTTTTGCTTTGCTTATTTTTAGCTTCCTCAGTCTAGTGCCATGTCCCACAGACTCACCAAGCAGTGCTTAGCAGGATTGCACTTCCCCATTACTGGCTTTTTTTGTGCGTGCTTTCTTACACCATGAACTATGGAGCCTGCTAGATCTCTGCAGGCCTGAATCAGTAAGGGGGTACAGGGGATGATGGCTATCGGGAATGCAGAAGGTTAATTTCTCTGTTGTCACATGCCTGAGTGGGAACACGCATCTATAATCAACATCTCTAAGTTCCTCTGACCTTCTTCTCCTAAAAGACATAGCTGCTCTGATAAGCTTTTGGGTAGAGTTAAGCAGCAAAGGGGGGGAAAAAAAAAAAAAAAAAAAAAAAAAAAAAAAAAAAAAAAAAAAGATGGTAATGTTCCACTTCAAAATGAATCCCCATTTCCCTACCCAAATACCAGTGAGAAAATGTCCTCAGTGTAGCCCATGTGCTTATCATTTTACAGCCACAACACACTTCGCTTTGTTGACTTTGCCAAGCAACATGGCTGAGATGTAAATTGTTAGGAAGAAAGGAACAGCAGAAGGACTTTTTTTCCTTTCTCCCTTCATTCAAATTTTTTTTGCTGTATCATCAACTTTAGGCACCCAGCAAAAATAGCCGTGAAATATGGAAATGTCTCGTTCATAGCACAGTGATTTTTAAAGGCTTCTGCTGTGCAAATGCAGCTGAGATAGGCTTCTATAGTCTCTTGTCATCTCCCACTGTAACAGCGCTTCCTTGCTATTTCTCTGAATAAGCAGATACAACGGGAAACTATTCACCAAACTAAAACAACATCAAAACCCCATTAAAGTTCTTATTTAAACTCTCCAAAAAGCATGGAAATTCACAGTGAAATAACAGGCACCCAGGATCTGTTCGCAGCTAGCCATCACCCTTAACATTATCCAACTGTGCTTGCATATTGGATGGCTGGCACTTAGTGGTGAGTTTCTAGATGCTAGTGGGTTTAAACCAAACTCTTAATGGCCTTTTTAGTGCTGCTCCATCTTAAGTAACCTGAAGCTTTCCCCTGTTCCCTCTTTCTTTGCATGTCTGTTTAGCAGTGCATGGGCAGAGCAGGAAGCTGAGACCATCCCCTGTAAGAGCAGAAATATTCTCAGCTTGCAGCATCAGAAGGGGCTCTGTGCAGGTAGCAGCAGTTACCCCCTCGGGCTTGCTCTGCCCTACGTGGGCCAGAGATGAGACCCTTCTCTGCAACCCATTCACTGCTCGCTCTGCCCAGTTAGTACTAGTTCTAGTGGGTGCTGTGGCTAAGCACTCACTACATCATCTCACCCCCTTACCCTGACCTCACTTTGCTGAGACACTTAAGTATTAATCCAAAGTATCTTTTGCCCCTTCAAGCTGAATGAGAGACTAAGGGCAATGTGGGCATTTGCAGGAAAATTAATACCAGCAAAGTAAGGTGTGGCTATAAATTAATTAAACTTCATTAAGCCCCATGTAGATGTGGCCATTCACAATTCAAGTGGTGGTATCATGTGATAGTAAACCAGCTGAAGACCCTCTTAATGTTTAATGAGAAAATCCAAATAAATGGTTAGTGCTGTTTCATCAAACCTCTTTGAATTTGCATTGTAATTATCCTGGAGGAACTTTCCCTGCTGGTGCAATCCCGTGGCTGTTTCTCTCAATCTGCCCGGCTTCGCTGCTCTCTGCCCCCAGAACCAGCACGCCCGATGCACTGAGTCAGTTTCGTGAGATAAAGTGGCACAAAAGGGTTTCTTTTTTTCTTTTCTGGTGACTTGCTTCCCTCAACCAGTTCACTGGGTGTCTGCACAAGGCCAAGTAGGAGCACGGTCCTGAGCATGGAAAGGGCAGGGCTATGGTAGGGTTGGCCGCCGCAGAGCAGCACCCTGCTCTCCCCAGGTGGTCAGGCAGGGAGCAGGGCAGAGGTTTGGGTCAGCTTCTCCTTGAAGAGTGACTCTCGGGATCTTAACTGAGCCTAATGGACCTGGATGCTTTACATATTCTATCAATGCACTTAGCCAACTCAAACTAAAAATCAAGAAACTATGTTACTAAAGCTAACCTGTTACTGATCATTGTAGACTACCAAATGCAACTGTCAAAACAAAGTCAAATCAGCAAGCAAATCTCAGTATGAGACTGGACCTATATTAGGCAAATCATCAACTATGCAGCAGAAATAACCTGTCCTTATAAACCCCCGAAAGAATCTGAGAAACTGGTCCTACGTGGAGTTTGGAGATGGGGAAACTTGACTTTATGCCTGTCTGTGTCCACTGCAGTTCTCCTGCCCTTTGCTAGGACTGAAAATGTGCAGACTTTGAATCCAAGCACCTTTGAATCTGAAACAAGGGCAGATAATGAAGGCCAAATAAGCTTTATTTCCATCTGCTCTCCCAAAGCAGAAAGAAGCTATTTCTTTTTTTATTCTAGTGGGAACACAAGAAAAACTTGCCTGATTTCAGGATCTCCCACTTGGAACAAGAACTCAAAAGCCTGGGAGGTAGTTAGCTGTGTCTCCATTCCTCCTGTGCATCCTCTGTACTACAGTTTGATGTCTCCAAATATCCTTGCTGTCTGCGGAGACAGCAGGCTATTTTGTGCTTCATTCACTGTAGGCTGTCAAAAAAGGAGAAATCCCTGCCCTTCAGGCTCTGTCCTGGAGGATTTTATTTTGCAACTCTCAGTCTAAAGCAAAGCCCGTATCTGTCTCCTCTCTGTAGATCTCCTGCAGGGTTCAGTGCCTTTTTTCCTCTTCTCTTGCCTATCGCTGCTCACCCTACCGGCAGGGGCTTTCTTGCTGCCTGTATCCCCATCCCTCTGAGTACAACCACAAGGAGAGGAGAGCCTCATGTACTCAGCTCTTTTAAGGAGCATGCATCCACCACCACTCATCCCAGCAGAAAATGCTTGGAAGGGGCATTAATGTTATCACAGCCTTTGTCGTACTGACCTGCCTCTGTAAAGCATAGGAAAGGTGGGATGGGAAAGGGAAGGGAAAACGGCTCTGAGGATGGCTTGTCCCTTTGCCAGCATTTTTTTCTGTGTGAAATCCAGTACTGCACACGGAGTGCATTAGTATTGTAAATCCTTATAAACGTCTGATAAAAGAATCAACCTGTCAAATAAATGAAAGTCTCCATATGCTAGATACGGAAATGCAATCTGAAACCCTTTTAAAGAGAAACTGATAAATAGTGGGAATTCAGGGTGTCAGCAGAGATAGAGCTCAGATCACCCTGCTCCCTTTAATCTGATCTCCAGGAGAATCCGAGTAAGAAAGGTCACGGGGTTCACAGGGCACCGAGGTGTCCTATCTCTGAGATGCGAGGGCAGCGGTAACACAGGCTGCTGACTGCAGCGCTGGCTCTATGTAGCCATTAGAAAACTCCACTGTGCCTTTAGAAAACTCCACTATGCAACTGCAGGATGCGTTTCAGCTAGCTAAAATCACTTTGCAGGTGCCCAGTGACCTTTAGACTGTGGGGAGACCCTCGTCACACGTCTCTGGCCACAGCATTTGCGCGTAATGTTTGGTATGACATTACTGAGGTGTACAAACAAGCAGAGAGAGGCTGAGATGGGAGGGCTGGAGCTGCACCTTTTCCACCTCATGCCCACATCTCTCAGGCAATGTTTTGCATCCTCTGCAACAGAGGATAAAGTGGGCCGCTTACTATTAAGTCATTTGGCAGCTGGCATCACAAAGGATGAGGCATAATTCACAGCTTGGTCCTTGTCCAACTCCACTGAACTCTGCTGGATCGGCCACTCGCTGTGATGAATGTCCCGTGTTCTGCCTGGGAGATCTCTCATCTAAGGGACGCAGTCACAGCCCTGGTTTGATCCTGCCTCGTGAACGGTTGGGGCAGTTCTGCTGCTGGAACAAGAGAAAAACCAAACAAACACAGAAGGGGGGCCCAAATTAAAACTACTCTTGGGTTGTGAGGGGGGACTGGGATGTTGCAGCTTGGGTGGAAAGCAAAGGACATGAGAAGAAACTTCCCTCATGAGAAGCATAACTCACAGTAGATTTTAAAAATTATTATTAATCCAGTGCACAGGGGTCATTATGGGCAAATGTTTCAGCCAAGTTTAGTTTTACTTTTAGGATTTGTTGTGTTTGGACCCCTCTGGAGTTATCTCTTACTTCCTGCCTTGGCTGATGTGCCTTGTGCTCCCAGCCAGCTCCCCTTCTGCTTCTCTTTCATTCTCTCTTGCTCAGATGTGCCTTTTCAAAGCTCAGTTTTCCCTCTCTTTTCCTGCCTTTCTCCTTGCTGTAGTCCTTCTGCCTTCCCAGGGGACCTCCTGGTATCAGCACCACGTTGCCCAAGCAAATGATGGTATCAACCTGCAGGGCTGAAGGAGACCTCAGGTGTTCATCTCTCCCTCAGCCTGCTCAATGTGGGGTCAGCTTTACTTATGCCTTTCCTACAAATGTCTTATATAATTTTGAAGTTTCCCGTGACAAAAACTCCGCAGCCATTGAAGGTAGCCTGCTCCAATGCTTAAATACCTGCAGTTTTATGTAAATTGATGTCCAGTGGGCACAACTACATGTAACTTTACATCTTCAGATCATGCCTTTCACCATCTTCCCAAGGCCTTGTGTCCCTCTGATATGCTATTTTCACTTTAGTGGGATTGTTCCTCAGGATAGCAGCCCCGTGTGACATCTGGGGCAGTGTCGCAGAGCCTTCATGCCCTCATGGGTTCTGAGGAGGATAAAAAACCCATTTCCTAGTGGATTGTGAATTTGGGCCAGATGCTCAGTCAGAGTAAATCTAGAAGATGTCAGAGTTCTTTGCAGAGGAAATTAAGAAAAAAAAAAGTAATGTCCTTTCAGGTAATTCAGAACAGTTCACTTTTAACAAACAGAGATGTCATGCCTCAATTTGCCTTGATTTTGTGTCATATTTATAGCACATAATATAATGAAAAAAATAAATGGAAAGTCATTTCAAAATGAAACCCAAAAATGTTTCACTTCCAAAATGTTGAAACAGGGCATTTCAACCATTTCAAAATGATGCTTTAAATCTCTTTTTTTTTTCCAAGCCAAGAAATGTATTGAAAACAATCCTCATCTGCAGAACTTTTCAGTTTCAACAAATTGACATTTTTCACTGAAATTCACATATCTGTAAAGGTTTTCTTTAAAAAAAAAATCCAAGGATCTTAAACATTAATTTGTTGTTAGGCCTCAGAGCACTTCTGAGAGGTAGTTAAGTGTTATGATCCTCATTTTGCAGAAAGGGAATCTGACTCATAAAGAAACGTAAAATGCAATTGAGTTCCCACTTACTTCAGTGGAAGAATTGATGTGCCCAAGGTCAGAGAGAAAGTCAATAGCAGAGCTGGGGGAAAAAAACCCAGGAGTTTTGAATGCAGTGGCTTTTCTGCAACCACCAGACAGCCCTCCCTTGCAGAGTGATCAAAACCCAAATTCAGCAATGACCGCTCTACTAAACCCTATCCTCAGGCTGGAAGACAAAAGGGAAACCGTGCCAAACTTGGAAAGAGACTGAGATCTTCCTTCTCAAAGATATTTGGGGCCATGATTCAGCCTCATTCAAGGCTCCTCTGTCCCTCGCAGCCATCCAGCTGCTGTGGGTTGGATACCATTTGGTTTCTGAGCAGCAGAAAACTCCTATCAACTTCCACAAGAGGTGGACCAAGTCCTTTGAACTCTTGTGATTTAACTTGTGGTTATTAGTTTCTGCAGCAGACCAGCCTCTCTTCTCTGCCTCAGGAAGAAAGAAAAGAACAAAGCTGTCAGAAGGTAGTCACATTTTATTGCAGTGCTGAATAACTCGTTTCTGGATTAACTTTGAAATTTATAGAACTAAAATATAGAATGTACCTGGCATTGGAAAACAATATATTAGTGTGTGCAGCTGCTGCACACAAGGTTTTAAGATATCATCTTAGTCCCGACATGCCACTGTGCCTTGCAGGCATGGCTATTAATTCTCTTCCAACCCGGGATTGATGCATCTTGTGCACGGTGGCACAAATCCACCCAACCTCCCTGTACCCCCACCCCTTCCTCCATGCTGGCACCCATCCTACAAACCAGCTAGTGCTTGTTTCTCTGCCAGCTAGTGGTTGTGCTAGCTGCTTTCCCCATCCAAAGGGGACTGCAGATACCAATGCTGTGTCCTGCAGAGGTAGCGCAGGGTGGTGAGCTTCAAGAGAGAAAGAGATATTCAGAGAGGAAGAGATTTCCTCCCCCGCCCCCCGTTCTGCATGATCATGTGCATTTCCCTGACTTTTACAGTCCTGCGCCATCTCCTCTCCATCCAGTGCTGTGCAGACAGCATTCAGGTGCCAGCTCAACCCTTCCGCATTTACCTTTGCTCCAGCACTTAAATTGGTCACGGGTTACTGCAGCAAAGACACGTTTTATGCTCTTCCTCCCGCCACCCCCATCATTTGGATTCACATAATCAAGCGACTTGCAGCTGAAATTGCTCATAGAAAAATAATTTAAAATTGGTTCATTAATGCTCATTTACGCAGAATTCTTAAATATGATAAGAACACGAGGGCAAAAGAGAATGGATCTGAATGAGAGTAGGAGGATGTTGAAAGCAACTTTCCTGCAATTGTGAAATCTTGTGTCTAAATATGTTTAGACAATGTGAAAAGTCAGTTTAAGAAGCTAGGATACATACAACCACAGCAAGGGAGGCGATATTTAGTGAATGCAGACATCCTGTAGCTTAAGCGTTTTTGTTTCTCAGGATGGTACAGGATTCTGATTTGGTGCAAAACCAAAGTACCACCACGACAGTCAATAGCTGCAGTCTGCATTTGGAGACGTGGGATGAGAAGGGTGCCTTTCATTAAATAACCTCATCACTCACACTCCCATCTCTATTTGGCGACAGGAGAGGGCAAAATAACAGGAGGTGACCACCCAAACTGGTGGAGCTGTGCTGAATTACACCAGCTGAAGATCTTTGCATGGCATCAGGTCAATGGATCAGGGCTGATGTATGTCACTGGAGGGTCTGGCCCTGGAAGTACATCGGCATGGAGGTGTTAGCCACCGTGGCAGCTAAGAGATGAGGTGATATAGCAAGAGTCCATCCAATCCAGTTGCTCTCTTCTTCTACATCAAAATTAACCAGTGACCCAATAAATGCAGATGGCGGCCATATATAGTCCTCGGAAGGAATTAAGCTGCTGAAACACATCTAATAGTACAGTGCCTTAACAAAGAGGTCCTCTGGCAATTACTTCCTGAGTTAGCCACTGATCTACTTACACCGTGAAGCATGAGGATTGATAGCTCTTGTAATTTTATTTAATAAAGATCAATTTAAATAGTCTGCCTTAAAAACAAAAGGAAGGTTAATGAAGGTAGAGTCTTAAATTATATAGATCACAGTTCTGATTTTCATGCTAACAGAAAACAGATCAATGGCAACTGTGCAGTATAATTGGAAATGTAAGAAAACTGAAAACAGCCATACTGTGGAGAAGGTAATAAATACTGCTGGCAGACTGGAACAGGGGCTATCAGAGGAGGATAATGCTGAACAGAAAAAGATGAACAAAAGTCTTGCCAGAGAAGAGGCAGGAGAGGTCAGACTGCAATTCAATCAATGGGAGGCATGGGCTCTTCTGTATTACTTTGCCAAGTCGTATCAGGAGTTGCAGTACACCAGAGTCTACATCAGACCCAATTCACCATTAGAGTAGTCAACCTCTGAAAATTAAGCACCCATATATCTTCTCCGAGCATCAGAGTTAGGCTAGGGGAACTCTGACTCCTGGCATAATTGTGTTCCCAGGACCAAAAGCCACAGAGCTGCAACAAGGACCTGGGAGGAGAGACAGAGCAGCAGCTGCAGGAGCGAGGAGCTGCACAGCGCCGTGTTTTCACGTGCTGCAAGGTGGCTGAGGTCGGTGGCGGAAGAGGAAACAATTCAGGTTAATATCGCACCATGATGACATGCTGCTGTGTTAACACAACGGCATTAAGGGGGCAAGTTTACAACTGGTAGATGTCAGGATGGTTCAGAGCTCGCCAACCTGCTGCTGTGCTTTGGCATGCGGTTACCACAACGGCGCCTGACTTGTGGGTAAATATTCCTGCATGCAGCTAATGAGATGGCTCATTAGCAGTCTACACAGCCATTGATCAGGCTTGCATACTTAGGCACAGGAACCGCTCATATGTTTGGTCCTATGCTAGGTTTCTCCCTCCTGAAGGATGTGCCCACAATAGTTTAAGCCATCTTCCCCTGAAAAATAGAGGAACAGTGCTGGCTAATTACTAATAAAAGGAGCCTTCCTTCTGTCTGATAAACTGGGCACTGCTTATTTTTCTGGCTCATGGAGAAATCTCATACTGAATTGGACTGTAATGCTCATTACAACTGGTCTTTGGAGAGCTTGGAAAAGTCCTTTAAAGTCTCATAACACAATCTACAATATAGAGATGGTTGTCCCATCTTTGTGTTAGCAGACCCCTAAATAAATGCACTCATAAAATGAAAAATGCTTATCTTTATCCAGGGGATCACTGGAGTGCCAGATACTGTGGTGTTTCTAGCTTTTTGGGGACTGAGAGGTAAATCAGCATGGGCAAGCTTCAAAAAGGTTGATGGCTTAGAAGAGCTTAGCATGTGGTATGGTTGTCTTCCTGACCTCAAGGTAAGAAATAGTGTGGCATCAAACCCTCATATTAGCATTTTAGCATAGACAGCCAAAACCTGACTGCACGAAAATAAAGCAGACTCTAATGCTCAATCACGTGCTTTCTGATCACAGTGATCATTCATTGTCCAAGTTCACGTTTAGGCACAATATTCAGGTTTGTTCTCATTTTGTCTGGAGTAAATGCTCAAGAATTTCTCTCTTCCACCCCTATGACAACAGCCTTGTTCTTTAGCCTTTACCAGTCAACACCAGGGTTAGGTTCCCACTGCAGATGGCTACCTATGTAAGGGACTTTCTTTTTCTCAGTCTCTTTACTGTCTCTGAATTTGTGCAACATGAAAAACTCAGTTCTCATCACTCCACGATCCCTGAGTATCTTGTGCATGTTAGCCATCTGTAACATCCCCCATTGCCCTGCATGAGAGGTAGCCAAAACTTGAAATAAAATCAAGTGTATGCTAGTTACATCAATCTACTGCAGCTGCAGATATACTGCTTCATCTTTTTACTGGTTATGGATGTTGATAAAGAATGCAGATGTTTCCAAAGTACTGAGACAAGCTCAAAATGCAGCTGCCTTTGGATCTTGACTCTGCCATCACTTGCTGTTCAAGGACTGTCCAGATTTAAGTTCTGGGGTGTAAACTTCCTCAGAACATCCTGCTCTTTTTTTTTTTTTTCCCAAGGAAGAATAAATCCACATCTGAGATGAGGGAGATTTTGGCTTTCTCTTCCCTGCTTGTTCTGATCAAATCTTATTAAGTGTGTTTCTTCCTCCTGGTTTAATTTTTAAAATTGTACGCAGGCAGCCTAGAAATGCCTCCCCAGCCTGGCTGCCTTTACAGTCAGGGGAGAGAAATGAGCACCTGCAGAGTACAGCCAACACCTAGAATTACAGAAGGCTAGTGGAAACAACAGAAAATGGGGGAAATATCTCCTGCTTGCTTCAGTCTCTAACAAAGTGCTCTGCATTGTATCACCTTCACTTGGCAGAATACTCCGGGTATTATCTGCTGGCTATTTCCACAACCGCTAGGCAGCTGGGTAAGGTTTTCAGGAAAGAAAACTCAAGCGTGTAACCACAGGAGGACTTTGCTTGCTCTACTTGATTCATCTAAAAGTTAGTCATCTGTACCTAATCTTGGCACCAATGCACTCTTTTAGTCAATAGAGAACACCTCAAAGTGCTATTCCTTTCAAGAGGGTACCCAAAAAAAGGATGATATGAATATCCTTAAATGGAAAAATTAAATGCACATCGACAGGCACACATATATATTCCTATAGATATGAAGCATTCTGCCACTTTTCCTGGCAGACCTATATGGTCTAAAAGATCTATTTGAGCTTTGTAGGCTAGATTCCTCTCACGCCTGCATAAATCAATGGGAATAAGTGCACTGAAGTGACGGGAGTTATTCCAGTGCTAAGCAGTGCAAAAGCAGTACAAGCCAACTCTCTCTACTACATCTCTGTCTGCTGTCCAGACATTATATATTCTTATATGGGTAAATCTTAATGGCTTTAATCTTTTCTGACTTCCAGCGCTGCACACTTCCGCAGCCCTGCCTTGAGGGGCAGTGACCAGGGAATTCAGGATTTGGGCTGCCGGTCAGGAGAACATCCCACTCCTCAGCCAGTGTGTGCCTCCCTTTATCGCAGCATGCCGCTGCCGCTTGTGCACTCTCACAGCGTCTGAAAAAGTTCCTATTGTTTCTCCTTGGTGTTTATTCTTTTCCAATACCGGTAGATGGCCATGTGCCACTCTTTACCCCTCTGTTTTCTACTTCTCTGATTGTTGGCACAACTTCTCCAGCATATCTTGGAAACTTTCGGCATTTAACTTTCTCAGCGTGTCACCAGGTTTTGTCCCTTCAGAGCCATAAAAGGAAATGATTGCTTGGGGGACAGAGCTACATCTATCATCCCAAGTGTATCATGGTTAGGTGGATGGAGTGGAAAAAAATCTATCTGTGTGGAGGAGGTCTGCCTTTCAACACATCCATTTGCCAGGAAAAGAAATATGGCAGTTGGGATTCTGAAAAAAAAGAGGAGGAGGAGGAAAAGAAGCTAATTAGCTGTGCAAGCCAGCTCTGAAAAAAAAATAAAGAAAGAAATAAAGGAGTTAACACTCACACACACTTTAAATCCTGAGGCTGCTTCCTTGCTCTTACATGTATGTGTTTAATAATGCACAAGTTCCTCACTTGCTCCGTTCTTGTTCTGCACCCCTAACTCAGTGGGAGTCAGCAAACTGGCCTGGCAGGGGAGAGCAAAGGACACAGCAGCTCACCTATAACCACAGTGACCCAGGGACCCCCCCCTCCCACCCCCAAAACAACCCTGGAGAAAAGCCCAGTGGAACAGAGAAATAAAAAGCTTTCAAATTAGGGCATCTCTGTCCCTCTCCAATCCATGTCCCCCCACACTGTCAAATATTTGATTGCCTAACAAATTTGCAGGGATAGTCCCTCCTGAAATATGCTTCTCCATTGCATTTCCCCCTATTAATAATCAGCTGGCCTGGGAGATCATTTGCTGTTTGCAATGCAGCGATAAGTGCATATTCTGGACAAACAGAGCTTGTTAAGGAAGACTTTTAGGTCTTCTTGCTGGCCTTGTTGCCAGGAAACTGGAAAAGCTACTGAAATCTGCTTGAGTGTGGTGGAGTATATTGCTGGCAATCAGTGTCACTTGCCCTAGGTGATAGCCTGCAGCCTTTAAAAATACTGAAACATACCCCGATGCCATCATGTTAGTACCGGGGATGTTGTGAGGACAGGCAGTTAATTAAGTGGCCTGTGTTTGTGTGTTTGGAGCTTGGGAGTCCAGTGTAAATGCCACCATTTAAAAGGCACTGGAGAAATGTTTAAGACAAAACAGATTATATGAATTGCTGGCCATTAAAAGTCAAAGCTGATCAAGGTGTGAGTTTGCAGCAGGGTGGTAGAAATGCCTCGTGTGTTTTTGCAATAGCAGCACACCCCCTCAGTCTCACATTGCATTTGGTTCCTGGTTAGAGCCTGGGAAGTCATTTTGAATAGGGTGACAGCTCTCCTCGCTCGAGCTGACCATGCTTGCCCTTCAGGGGTGACCATGCTCACCCTTTACACATCTCCGGGTCCTTCTCTATAGGATGTGTATATACCTTAATCTTATTACTACAAATCTTCTTAAGCCAAATAAATCCCCAGAGTAATTCCAATTGTCAGGACACACGTGGTCTCGTGTGGCACTAGCAGCATGTAAGAACATGGGGATGAAGGCTTTGATGTGCCTTCAAGAGGGTGCTGGAGGAACCTGTGAGCAGATCAAGGAGCATCCCTAACAGGCTGAACAGCCACGAGCCCTCAGGAGTGCCCTGAAGGACACGTACACCATGGACCACACGCTCCTGAGCCCAACACAGCCCCTGGGGAGGGAGCTGTTACTGCAGGTAAAGCCTTTGACACCATCTGAAACACCAAGTATCAGCTGGTGTTATGTAAGAGAGCTTTTCTGTCCCCTACGCCGATCTGTTTTTCCGCGAAGTGAACACAGGTAATTTTCGTTGTAACTTTTCCATCTCTGTGGAAACCTTCCCTAAGAAAATGCTGTGTGAGGGTTTTGGGGAAAGAGCAGACGGCATGTGGTACATGCTGTGCCAGGCTGCTCCTGCAGCAAGCGTGGCAAGCTCCAGCCTTCAGCACGGACTGGCTCCTGATAGAAAACTCCTTTCCTGTAGCAACGTTTGAATAAGTGTATTCAGGAGTAATAAGAGATTAACTGTGAAAGATCTTCTCTAGAGCAGAAGGCATGTTTAGATTTTGTTCCTGAAGCTGGCTTCTGACCAGAAATGAGATTTTCATCACCACAATCAAAAAAAGAAATATTTTAGAGATAGTAATTTTTTGGCTATTTTTTTTTTTTTTTGTTGGCTAGCAGCATTATGGCTAGAAGAGACCATAAAGACATCCATGCTGCACACCAGTATGTCAAAACTGTTATCCCGTTACACCCAGACTGTTACACTGTCTTCACAGCAAAGACTTGTGCTAGGCTGAGAATGCCTCTGCTCTTGATATGGGGAGAGTGATGGCTACGGAGTCTACCCCTTCCTGTCTCTGCAAAGGTGAATTACAGCTATTACTGCTCTGTTCCCACTTAGTTGCCTGGAATTTAGGTTATGGCTATTTTTTCTTGCTGGGCCTTTCTTTAGTACCTTGAAGTCTCCAGGACTTTCTCTTCACAGAAGCTGTCAGGTTGCTCTGAAGTGTTGCTCTTTTCTTTGCTAAGCAAGACAGAAGTACAACTGAAAATAAAAGCCCCTGGTTTCCACATGGAAGATTAGCATTTTTTCAGACTAGTTACAGTGCCTCAAAGTGTTAACAAATGAACCTTTCTTAGTGATTCAAGTGCTTTACTGTGGAGACTTGTATGACCAAAGGATCTCTTTCCTGCACCCAGCCCATAATGTGTGATTTAACTGGGCAGTGATTTTCAGACATTTTTACTTTGGGGGTCCTGACTACATTTCCAGCAGAGTCCCCCATTCCCACCCCAGGTACACAAACTGCAGCTCCACACCCCAGAACTAGAGGTTTGCTTCATAAATGCCATCCAAAACTGACAGCAACCTTTCTGATGGTGGAAACCACACCATATCCACCAGCAGATAAAACATCATGTGGGATCTTCCCACACCAGTGTGGGGTGATGGTATCGCACCCCCAGGCTGCGTGCATTCCCTCCGTGGCTTCTGCCAGAAAAACTTGGAGCTCAGTGGCATGAGCTCTCCTCCCTTTTCCTTGAATGAAATTAAGGCTTTATTGCTTGTTCTGAGGAAATGAAAACAAAACACAGGTGCCATGCACTAAAAGGAGATAGGAGGAGAGAAAGTGTGGGATTCAAGGGTGTAATAAATGTGTTTACAGTTGTGCTGTCTGCTCCTAGGACTGGGTATCGACAAAGACATAGCAGAGGGGAGGAGGGAGAGAGATTAAGGTGATACCAAATACACGAAGGGATGCCAGCCTCACCACTAAAGGGTACTCGGCTGTGGTTAAGCAGAGCAAGGGATGTAAATTGAAGTGGTTTGTATGCTCAGATTCAAGCTCATGCAAGTGTAATAGACCTCTCTGTCATCTTCCAAGCAACAACAGTGTTTGTCTAGCAAAAACTTTCTCTGTCAAGGTCAAACTCATCCTGAAAGAAGTTGTGCATGAAGACTTGCATGAAGGGAAACTGCTGGAGCACTGCTGATGCCCTGATGGACTTTGCTCATTTTTTGGTGGTCCTCTAGAAGAGTCACATGAAAAAATCAGCACTTCAGGGCATTAAGCTCCCCATGTGCATAGCTGCTGCTCCCAATTCTTTGTCATCTAAGAGGCCAGTGCCTCCTTAAGCCCTATGCTAATACTGTGGAAGGACAAGACCAGATGTGTAATTTTATCAGAGGTTTCATCTCACCCGTATAAACATCCTACTTGAAATTTATATTCATAACTGTGTTGCCCATGTGCCTCCAGCCCATCCTCCTGGTGTTTAACACAATATGTCTGAACTGAAATAAAACTGTCAGTATTCACTGTGCTCCCTTAACTCTGCCTTTAGTGGGCTGGCTTTCCCTTACCGTGGCATCCAGGAACTCAATGGCCATTAATAGCCCCTATCACCACAATACACCTGAAGGGAGATGAGGGAATACCACGTCATTTTATGCATTGGGCACTTAGGCATGGAGTAGATTTATCCAATTCCCTAGGGTCAGGCAGCAACATGACCGCTTCCTGAAAGCTGGTATGCAAAATACCCGAGTTCTATCTTCTTTCAGGGCTATTTTTCAAAGGTCTTGATCCCGCAGGGATCTCGCACAGCCAGGAGGGCAAGGGTGGGAGCAGAGACTGTGAAGGCACCATAAAGGTGATGCTCACCACGTACTTTTCTGCTGAAAGCAGTGGCCTCAGTGTCTGCCCCTTCTCTGCCTTTGAAACCTCAAGCTATGGAAGACCAATGCCTGGGAGGTAACAGATACATTGTGGGGACTTGCCTGTCCTTGTCCTTGTGCCATTCCCCTCTCCCAATAGCTGCCGAACAGGAGAATGCTGGTGGCTGCATAGCAGAGCTGTCACCATCACGGCTCACGTTTCCCCACACGCCCTGTCCTGCTCAGCATTTTTTCAATGAACTTATCTGAGCAGCACTCCATGCTTTGTGCTGTGAAGATCAAAGACGAGGTGTCCAGAATAAAAAGCTCACAGTTACCATGAGGCCTGTCTCTCAACATGCTGGGAATAGAAATGTGGCAATCAGACTTCGGGATGAAATCATATTGGACATGCTGGCTTAAACTCTAAAATATGAAATTGTAAGGAAAGAATTACAGCTAAAAAGCATTTTACATTTTCGAAAGCTGCTCTGACCCATGCTGGATCAGGAGTGAGAAGGAGAAGAGGGGGCGAAAAAGCCTGTGGGATGCAAACGATTAGAGCCAGTTGGGTTAGGGAAAAAAACCCCTAAACCATCATCAAATAAACAGACTCCTGCTCCCATACTATGATGCATAATTGTGTTTGAAAAGGAAAGGTCTGAGTTTGGCTTATTTCAGTTCTTGGGATCAGATTATTTGCTATTTGCAAATATCTGGATGTTATTTGCAAATCTCCCCAAAGCTCCATGTATTTTAGCCCAACTCATACATTCATTTCACAACCACATTTAGGTGGGATACAGTGCAGTACTGAGTTAGCTGCTCTGCCAATATACCTTTATTTAGCCAGGCCATCAGAGAGTGGGAACAATAGTCTGTAGATAGCCAGCTGCAAAAGATGAATTACAAGCAGAAAAAATGAAGAAACAAGCAATTTGTGGGTTCCTCGTTGAAAAACATTTGCAATTCAATGAATATTTTCTAATGCACATCCAAGAACAGAGATTCTCACCCTCCTGTGCTGTGGGTTGCAAAAAGCCCCTAAAAGTCTTGAAAGTTTGGCGTTATTCCAACATCTTTATGAAGAGAGGACTGGGATGATAATGACAACGATGATGAATGGTGTCACACTTGATGGCACACCTTGAATTCCTTCGTTAACACAAAAGCATGGCAGATTGCTGTAACAATGTTTGAACTGCATCTTGACTATATGGCAAAACTATCAAAACCAGAGATTAAAGAGACCCCTTGCCTGCTTTGCTTACCAGTAAAAGTTTGCTCCCTTCATTGTTCGGTGTTGTGTTGAGCAGTAAAAATCCATAAATTTTAGTGTTTCTCGGCCTTCAAATATTCAACACTCATTATTTTTGCAGGGTTGTGGGTGTTTATGGATGTCACAACCAGAAAGACTTTTCCTGAAATACTTGTAAACCATGTGGATGCTGTCTCATGGCAGGTTATGGGATGAGGTCTCTACTACGAGCTTAACCCTGGCCCAGGGGGTGATGGACTGACCCTTTAGGCAGAGGGCACCTGAGAGCAGTGACAAGGAGAATGATTGGGGTTTTTATGTTTGGTTTCTCACTTTTTCATGAATGCTGACTTCTGATCATGGGACGATTTATCCAGCCCATCCCCCTCTGTCCACTCTGCCTCTTCGTGGAGCAAACACCCACCAGCCAGCAGGACCCAATTCCCAGCCGCATCCTTCCCGGCCAGCACGTTATCCCAGCTTCTGTCCCCTTCCTGCTTAAAACCCCACCTGGCGAGAGGGGAACCCCCCTGCCTTTGGAGTCTGCGGCCGCAGCCCGACTGATTACCCGTGAAAACTGCGCCATTAGGTAAAGTTTATTAACAAGGAGCAGGAAGCATCGTGTGTAAGAATATCTCTACACTTGCAGTACCTGGAGGGAACGTTATCACTTATCAGCCTAATATTTCACCGCAGTCTTTCTTTCACAGACTCTTGCTTCCTACTCCTCGCACAATAGCCTAAACATGCTAACAGCCAATTGGCAAAATATGCCAAAAATATTGATAATTTGGGTGAATTTTCAGGATTTTTCTGACCAGCCTGGTGAGAAGAGAGAAAAGAAAACAAAGGTAAACAGTAAGTGAAACACGGTCGGGCTAAAACCTCTGTATTAGGTCAAAAAAGGAACAAATCTCTGCAGGATTCCAGGGGGAGATTCTATTTTATTGGTGTTTTTATGTACAAAGGGAAAGGTTAATAGAAGGTCTGAACAGAAAGGTTCATAGAAAATTGTCATCTGTATGTGTTTTCTTTTTGAAGTAATAGTTTACAGGAGCCAAGGGAGGGGGTAAAACAGTAAAGGCCAGAGGTAAATTGAAGGTGGAACGGTTTGGAAGAACTTTGACAAAACCACTTAAAATCAGGGAACGCAGCTTTGTCAAGACTGAAATGCATTAATGAATTATGTCAATTTTTGCCCAAATTTTGTTTTGGAGGAAAGGAAAGGGGAGGGGATGAATGCGAACATTGAAAATACCATTGTGAATAATAAATTTTTATTTTTCTTCTCCAAATTAATTTTCATTTGGATCAATTTTTCTAATTGAAATGACTTAATAGGTTGTCCATAAAATAACAGTGAATATCAAAACAAACACTGCTGATTTAGAAAGTTTAAATTAATCCTAACTGAATCCCTGGGGTATGTTTTCTTTTGCAAAGAATGATGTCGTTTTCCATGTTTGGTTTTAAGCCAGACTGGAAGCAAAGCTAAAAAGACACAAGGCTGGGCAAAACACAATTTCCATCGTTTGTCCAGTGATGATGGTCTCTGTGTGGGGTCAGACAGGAGGGGCAGCTCCGAGGTCTGAGCTCCTCTCCAGTTTGGTCTCAAGAGCAAACTACTCACATGTTCAATGACTTGGTTTCATTTTGATGTATGTTTTGTTTAACATAATGTCTGTTATACTGATCAGACCAGAGGTCCACCTAACCCAGTATCTGGTCCTAACAGTGGCCAATAGAATGGATTTTCCAGGGAAAGGAGTTAAAAAAACCAATCCCTGGACTGAATGATTTTTCCTATCATATCAACTCAGCCCTGGCAACAAGCCCTTTAGGGATTTCTTGTTTCATTGTTTTACACATTATTTAACAAATGGGGTCTAAAGGAAAACCAGCAGCTAATGGAGAAGTTCTGCTGGGCTCTGAGAACTTTGCTGCTGAGGACGAGCAGTTTGGGCAGCCTGGGCATGGTGCTGGTGCATCTGCAGAGCTTTTGGAGCATAGGCAGCATGAAACGGTTCTCTGCACCAGCTTTGTGGTCTGGTTTCAGCCACAGTCCCAGCAACTGGGAGTTTGTACATGGAGGAAGTCGCAGTGCACTGACAGCCACCTTGCCATCCTGTCCATGTTCCCAGGACTGACATTAGACCTGTTCAGCTTAAGATGCAATGACTTAGTGTTAGCGACAGTGCCTCTTCCCCCACGGGTGCAGGGGCAGAGGGCGGCAGCGAGGCCGAGTCAGAGCTGAGAAGGCTGCTGTCATCTCCAAGCCTGGCAGATCACGCTTCCCACCCAGGCCTCAGCTGGGAAGAATATGATGAATACAGAAACTATTTCTGAAGGAACGAAATTCAGGTGATCCTTAGCCCTGAACTACACCCCTGCTGATGCCCTGTGGGGGGGTTACAAAATAGATTTCATTGTAGGCTGGAGAAACTAGTGCTCCCATTTTCCTCTTTGGGATGTGATCGATACTTAACCTGCCTTAAATCTAAAGCCAAACTCTAAACTCTTCTTTGCTGTGAACAACTTGCTCCAAACATGGGTGTGTTAAGCCTAGAGTTGAATTGAGATGGTCAGGAAAATGTTGTTTTCCTCAGCCAGGAGAGCGTTGCCCTAGGGTCTGCAAGCAGCACTGCGGAGTTGTTTGTGCTCACGCTTGACAAAGGCACGTTGGTGTGACAAGATAACAATTAATCTTAGAAATTAGAAAGAAGCCTTAAAAAGATCTGCATTCAGTGAACTTAAGGATGTGTCTTGCCAATTCATCGTGATGATGTTCCCTGTGAATGGGTGCTCATTTTGGAATCTGTGCACTATATTTCTAAGATGTTTTACGCAATTTCCCAGGATATTGTGTCATATCAGCAGAAATTCAACATTATGCAGCTCTTAAGCAGCAGAATTTGACATTTCCGCTAAGCTTTAAAGAAAGTAGCATTGGTTCTTCTGATCCCGACACTTGCCAATAATTGAGGAAAAGCAGTCTTAGCCAAACTATAGATACAGCAGTTTGCTGCTGGCTAGGTTACTAGCTGAGCTTTTCAATATATTTTCACGTGGCAACAGGATGTTCTTCAATTAATTGGCAAACTGAAGCAAGAGGAATGGCGAAAGGTTGAGCATAGATATTTATCTGATCATTATTAGGAGTGCAGGTAGCTGGAAAACCTGTGAGAAATAACGACAGGTTTGCAATTGAGTTTGAACAGAGAACACATTTGAACATGAGAACATAACCACTTTTGTCTTGGAAACATGGAGAGAATTACCATGGAGAGATTAGACAGCCTGGATAGGTGGGTAGGTGGGTAGGTAGAGAGAAAGGAATAGAGAGAAAGCTGAACAGAAGCAGGAGATAAATTAGGCTGGTGAAATAAAAGGTGGGTGTAAATGCCATTTCAGGGCTTTCCTCTGTTAGAACTCAGAGCACTTAAAAAAAAAAAAAAAGACATAAGGGTTTTCTCTACAAGGGGAGCTGCTAAGGCGGGAGGAGAAAAATTGTTACCCAAAAGGCCAGTGCTCGAATTAGGAGCAGGATCAAGACGTGCTGGCTGCCTTGCTCAGCCCCACAGTGCTCTACGGGATGGCGCCAAGCACATTTAGAAGATGCGGGCGCTCCACAGCAAAACAGGGGAAATATTTCTTTGTGAAACTGCTCTCTGAAAGCCCAACACGGTAACTCATCTGGAGGGAGAGTGGTGGGGAGCTGCCACTGCCGACTCGCTGTGGAAAGATAAGTTGCTGTGCTCGAAGACGGATCATCCCCCAGCCGTCCATTGCACTTTCTGCCTGAACTGCTGCCGTCTACGGAGAATGTCAAGTCCTTGGGGCCTCGTCTCCCTGCATCTCCCACATGATGTTGAGGGTCTGGCAAACACCTTCCCAGTAAATTATTGTTATTGCAAGGAAGGGAACAGGCAGGGGAAGGACTTTGCACAGTGATCCTAGCAACATTCTGCCTCCAGAAAGCACATGTTGTGGGAGAATTTCAAAATGCTTCCAGGAGCCGAAGAGGCAGATACAAGTTAGAAACCTTTGAAGGAGATGAATAGCAGGAAGCATCTCTAAAAGACCCACAACGGCATTACTGCAGAAAAAACAGCTGCAAAATGAGGTAATGACTCTTCAATACTCTCCAATATGCTGGCACAAGTCCTCTGTGTTTCGTCTCACTATCTATCAATGTAGCTTTAGAAGATCTTAAAGTGTTTACAGGTGGAGGCAGGGTTAGTCCAGTGGCCTGGTGGGGTTGCTGACCCCTCTTCTGCAGGGGGCACAACAAGGCAAAGGCTCTCCATGCACGCACTCAATAACACAAGAAGCAGACCCCACTGTGGGGTTTGGTTTTGGTTTTTTTTTTTTGGAGTGCCCTCCTGGGTACTTACTCTAAAATTGCCTCCTGCCACATATTTCTTTCCCCTCAGATATTAAAAAATAATTAAAGATAAAAAAATAAAAACAGAGGAAGGCTGGGGGAAAGGGCAGAGGAGGGGAAAGCCCTGCCTCGCTGTGCCCCGCAAGAGCTGAACAGCACGTTCAAAATCATTGCCACTCGATTCACAAATGACATCCCGATTTGTGAAGAACCAGAGCTGGCTGTCCCAGGGCAGCACCAGCCTCCAGCACCACCACGTCCTGCGCCTTTCCTGCTCCGTTGCAAGAGGGTGCAATCTGCTGGCAGCCAGGGCAGGGTAGAGCCTGCCTGGAAAGGAAGCTTCATTGGAAAAAAGCTTCGGAGGGGATTGACTCAAGCAAGTGCCTCTTCTTTATATAAAAGAGAGCTTTCTGCATGCAGGCAGCGGAAGAATAGATGGAGACCTGTCAAAAAGTGATGCATAGGCAGCTAAGTGAAGCTCAAGCATTCATAAAGAAACAATGTTATCAAAGATGAATAGCTTGAAAACTGCTTTTAGGAACATTTACACAGGGTTTCACCTCCTGGCAACACAGAAACGTCAATGCTGCTCCGGCAAGCTGACTCATAGCAGAGCAGGAGAGCTTTACAGAAGGCTCACGCTATTTTTTTTCTTCCGCACCAAGGTCTGTGCAGAGGTGTGTGTGCGGAGGGGTGGGGGTGCAGCACCGAGGAATCACCCTAAATTGGCTCAGAGAGGAGTTGTTTTCAGACTCCTTGCCACGCTTTATTAGCGTGGAAATTCAATAATCTCATTAATTACAGAAAATAATGTAAGGTGGATCTGCTGGGCTCCTGAACAATTTGAGCTCTCCTTCTGTGGGTAATTGCCAATGACATGTCTGAGAGAAATATCACAAAGATACATAACAAAGGGCAGCGCAGCTTTACAGCATAGATCTTGTTGCTATGGGAACTTGTCTTTGCTCCTATCCCGGAGCTAGATGATTTATGTATGTGCAAGAGTTCCTTTATTTTAGGGCTTTTGCAAAGAGAAAAAACCCTATCAGATCTCTATCCACATCTATCCATCCGGTTATCTATCCAGTTATCTAATAATTCTTTCTTTATTATAATTACCTGTCTATTATAATCTTTATCCATTGCCTCATTCTTCCGAATATTCCACTCACTATCTACTTTTGGGGGCCAAGATATAAGACAAGCTAAGGGAAGAAAAGCACATGGACATCAGTTACTCTTTGTGCATGCTGCGTGGACGTGACTGCTGTTCAGGAGCCAAGGTGAACCAGTCAAGCCGTGTGTCATGAGCTCCTTCTGCCCTAGTGATGCACTCCGTGCCCACGTGCAGCAACATGACAAAAGCATCTCCCTCGGTTCTGAAGCATAAAGGGAATGGTAGAGCGGGAAAACCACTCAGATCTCACTCCCTGTGAATGGTCAGAGAGCACGAGGGTCTCCCACAGCTGTGCTGGGCATTTGAAGGTGGACTACCAGGAAGAAATGCTGAAAGTCCTTCAATGACTCTCCAAAAGATTGAAGTTGGAGCGTAACACCCATTAACAGACCTCTTTGGTCTGTTCATCTTGCATAACAAGTGTTTGGGTGGCTACCTTGGGTGGCCAGATGATGTTTGGCCAAAAGGTGGAAATATAACACTAATTCAGAAACAGGCAGATTTGGCTGCAGCTGTTTGCTGTCTTTGCAATTCATGACTTGTTAGTCATTTCACGGTAAGCTCTTGGGTCAAGAAGCACCCGAATTTAATAGGAGATCTTTTTTGTGTGGTAGTGTTTTTGTTAGGGTCATTGGGTGCTACAGTGGGACCATATAAACTAACTGTGCATCAGTAAGAAACTACCGAAAGCTTCACACTCAAAAATGAGTATCCTGCAATCACCAAAGACCCATCAAAGAAGACGTTCAAATTCTGGTGCACAAAAGGATTTTGATGATTTTGAGACACAAGGCTGATCCTGTGAGCTTCTACCTCTAAATTTACTTCCTTCCACATCCCCTCCAGTTATATGAAACTACTTTAAACATGTACATGTGTTTGCGTTGAGCATTGAGTGTAACAGTTCGGAAGTTCAAGATACAATATGGCAAACCTGGCCAGCAGCCATGTTCAGGTCCAGGTTCATCTTTAAATCAATCAAAACAAGACCCTGAGAAACCACCTGACACATCTGTTAAGTCACAGCAGTACCTAAAATGCAAGCTCACTCTTATTTCGTCACATGCTGTAGCATCACTCAAGGCTATTATTTTACTGGAAGAGTGAACATGATGCCCGGGACTTTGTTCACCCCATGGCTGGAAACAATTGTCTGCTTCTAAAATGTATCAGCAAGTCAGTGCTTTAAATTTTTGAAGAAAAAAAAATAATCATGTGAACCACTTGATCTTGAAAAGAAAGTAAGTGAAATTCCATATTTATGAGAGTTTTCTTTTAGCCTGGAAATTCACTGATCAGTGAAACCTCACTTTGCAAGTTCAGGGAGCTGATTACACTCCTGTCCTAATCAGTTCCTTGCTGCATGGAAACCTTCTCCATGTAGACCTCCTGCTTGACTTTCACCCCCCGCCCCAGACCAGCTGTGGTTGAACGATGGCTCTGCCTACTTTGAAATGCTGAATCACGAAATGGAAACTGCCTGTGAGGTTACAAATGATAAGACAAGCCTCACGGCATTTGAAGCACTCTTGCTCTGTAATTTCTTGGGTCCTCATCATGTGGATGGCACACTTGCAGAAACCACTTTCCTAATTCATGTCGAAGATAAAAGTTAATCCCTCGGCACAGCTGATCGACTCTTCATAACAGGGCTCCCGCTCCCACCACGAGTCTGTAGCCAAGAGCAACGGCTCGTTCCTCCCCTGCTTCCTCCCTCACCCTGAGTTTCAATTCCTTAAAGCTAATCAATATCCTTATTAATGTTCCAAAATCAATTATCCTAATAAAGCCTGGAGGGAGCTGAAGGGTTGCTATTCAGCACTCACCTTTTATTATCCCGACTGTTTATTTCCCCATTGATAGAACTGTCTAACTTTATGACAGATTACGGGTGAAACTGCAGTACTCAACACACTTGTCAGCCCTAGAGATATGTTGTGTTATTATTACTGTTTCGAGAGCCTTTTGCTTACATCCCCTGGTTGTACGGATGCTTTAGAAAGAGTCCCTGGCTTTGGTCTCCTGTAATATGATAGGGAATACCGCAGCTCCGTGCTGCACATCAAACAGATAATAATTGGTTATATCTATTCAATTATAATATTGCCCTAGGCCATGGCACTTTGTTTATGCAGTAGGCAGTGCTCTGTGATCTGCAGCAAGATTGCAAGATGCATGCATGGTAGATCACCTCGTGGTAATTCACAGCAAATCAGGCGAGGGTGCATTCGGAGGCATGATCCCTAAAGCATCGGGGGAGGATGGCACTTCTCTTCCAATTAAATCTCTCTTTTCCATACAGAAGTTGTGCCGAGAGCCTGGAAGGAAAAGAGAGAGAAAGACGGCGAGTCCTTGCAGAAGTGTGGTGTCACAGACGCGTTGGTGCAGAGGCAGCTCAGGGGCGTGGGGCAGGGGTAAGCGTCATGGGAGGGAAGCGGTTGTAAATGCTCCTCAGCCTTCTGAGCCTTGAAGTCAATCCCTAGCTGCTGTACATGTCTGCACGTGTGTTTTAAGGAGATTCAAGCCCATGGTTGTTTCTTTCTTCCTGGGCTTATTGATGAACCATTTAGGAGCACAGAGCAGAAGAGACTCCAGGTCAGGTTATCCTCTAAGATCATTCCAGCAAGGAGCTGGGGTAGGAAGGGAAACAAAGTCTATAAATGAAATCAGCCTTTCCTCAGCGCCCTCCTGGACCTTGCGTGCAGTGTCCGTCCTGGCCAGCAGCCTGCTCTGCTCACCAGCTCGCAGGGAGCCCCTGGCAAGAAGAGCTGGGCTGGGAGCAGCGGGAGGAGGTCTTCGGTTGCGCAGCCTCTCCCTGAGCTGGAATACGTCTCCTCCCTACCTCCGTCTTTAGGTGAGAGGCTCTGAAGCTCCAGGGAAAACTCCTTTGGCTGTATTTGGAGGAAGGCATCTGAAATGCTTCTCTCTGACAATCCTGCAACCATTTCTGTACTCCGTACAGTAAATCTTTCACCCAAAAGATGGCAAGTGAAGGGGGAGATTGACCCTGGAAAGACAGGGGCCTTTCTTACTGGGGCCAGAAAAGAAAATATATCACTTACTTTGTTTCAGTTAACCAGTATTAGATAAGATCATTCACACCAGTCATCAAACTGATAATGAGACAGGCCCCATTTCAGGGAGATTATTGCTTTATTATGGAGTAAGCATTCGGCAGATGTCTTAATTTTACAGAATTCATTTCACATTATCAAGATTTCTGTCTATCTTATTTGATTTAATGTTTGTTAAGAGTGATTTGTCTCTCTCTAATGCTTAAGACCAGTGCAGTCCAATCAAGCAAATTGTCTGTAATTTAAAGAGTTCCTGGGGGATTCAGAACAGCAATAGGACCTTTTGGGTTTTCTTCCGAAAAAGAAAAAAAAAAAAAAAAATGGAAAATACATCCTGTGCTAATGATTTCTCTCATCCTAGTGTTCTTTTATCCCAGCCTTTCCTGCCAATATGTCCATATAGCACAATTCCAGATAAATCAGAAATGCAGTGAAAAGTGGCATGAAAGCAGCGTCACAAAAAGGAAAAAAATCTTGATTGAAGTTGTGAGCTAGCGAGAGAAATGTGAGCCCATCCGAATCTGAATTAATTAAAGATTTTATTAGCATCTGATGGCGCCCCAGGGAAAAGTACTTTTTTTTAATCCTCTCTCTGTTTTAAAGGCAAAATACCAAGCAAAAGCATTTAAGGGTCATGCCAGAAAAATTTGTTTTGCGGGTGACACAGCTATCCTCTGGCTGTACCAAATTACTGGTTATAGTGTAAACAAGGCCAAGCCAGTTGGATATTTTTCTGTAGCAAGGAACTGGCAGGCCTATACTGATTGGGAGCTCAGCTGAGTAAGAAAATCAGTGCATTTTCAAATTTTAGGTTTCTGCAGTGGAAGGGAGCACTGAAAATTCTGCATAGCTAAATAGCCCCATGCCTGGGTCACATAGCAGCTGGGATCTCCTGTCCCTCCATATCTCATCACATGCAAACCACCACGGCAGCCAAGAGGATGAGCCCTCTGCTCTGTGCCCCTGCCCCACCCTTAGGTACATTGCCTCGGTTGCATGGGGCTGGGGGGCCTGCAAAAACAACCTAAAAAGAACAGCAGCCCTGAACAGCAGCACGTGTTGCTAGCTCCACCTGAGTGCATCAGAAGCAGAAACGCTGCCAGATTTACACAGCGTTTGCCACTGAGCTATGAAATCCAAGCCCCACTCCCTGGACATGCTCTGCTGAATTAAGTTAGGAGGAAGGAAGCGGTTAACTCCCCCTTCCACCCACCTCTCCCTTCCCTCCCCATCCCACTCAAAGCTTGGCCTTTATAACAAGACATTTTCCTCCCAGGCAGAGAAGAGATTCCTGCAGACCCCAAAGGCTACGTGCAAGCCATAGGCAGCGCACTCCCATGTCAGTAAATGCTGGCGTTTGCTAGTGCAGCAATGCATTAAGGATAATGACTAGAGCAGATCAGATATTTAAAGAAAACCAACCCATTCATAATTTATTTTTTCAAATAAACACCTTGCTTCTGCGTTGCGACACTTAGCTGAGTCATTATATGCTGTGTTCAAAGGTGGCTACCAGTAGATGTGACACCAGAGATCATGCTTAAAGATCTACCATGGTCATCAGCAGTCAGGAGGAGCAAGAGACCTGAAGCAATAGAAGGTACAAGTCACGGCTCAACTGAGCCATTTCTTGGGGGACTGACTGAGCTTGCAAAGCCTTGGTGAGAGATTTGGCAGTGGGGTATGTCAGGGAGAAGCAAAAAATGAGTGGATCCCATGTGAGGGGTGAAATATCTGGTGAAGATGCTCTTTGGGGCAATGGGCTTTCTGGAAAAGGCAGTTTGGGGAGCTGTAAGCAAGGAAACTTCCCAATGCTGACCACGTTCTGGGAACCAGGATTTCAAACACGCTTTGTAAAGAAATGAAATTGCTTGTCAAAGAAACACCTGGCTCCATTGTCAAAATCTCCAAAAGAAAGGAGTTTCCCAAGAGACGGACTATTGGCTGCCTTCTTGGGCCAAAGCATAACAATAATCCGACCCAGCCATGCCAGCAGTTGCCAGTCCCCTGGATGCACAGGTATTAAGCCCTAACAATGATTGATCCAAAAAATTTAGACTTTGATCTTCCAGCTTTAGATGCACTCCAGCAGCAGAGAAGCAGGGGACCATGCTACTTCAGAAAGCCCTTCTTCAAAGCATCTCCCTCAAAATCTTGCTCCTGCACTGTGTTTGAGAGTCTTGACCCTTCTGGTCTGGCGTGACTGATCCTGGCTTGGTGCAAGAGCCCTAGCACCCCACAAGAGGGATGCTGATAGCGGCTGGGGCAAAGAACCACTCTCCCTGGGAGGATGTGAAATGTGTTTCCCAGTCTGGCCCCGGTGGATGGGACTTGTGGCAGGCACAAAGGGGAGGATTAAAAAGGCTGACCTGTTTGAAATGAGTAGTCCTTGTGAAAAAAACACTTCTCTTCCTCTAGTCAGCAACAAAGCTAGACCAAAACCATCCTATCCACTAGTATCAGAGAACAAGAGGTAGAGACCTGGGAATTACTGTGCTGTGTTGCATGAGCTGAAGGGTCATATTTCAAAATACAGATTTTTCCAGCAAGTCTTTGTGAAGAGAATGGAAGGGAAGGAGGATCCCCGTAAAGCCTAGTCCTCAGCCAAACTAACCACCCAGTCATGAAGTCCACAGCCCAGGCCTTAAAACTGCTGCATTAAACTGTGGAGGATAAAACCAAGATGATAAAATTTGCTTTTATGTCAAAGGATCCTGTGTGGTTCTGTGGGTGGGAACAAAAGGTGGAAGAATAAGGAAGAGTCTTGAAGTTAATTATTTTTATTACCATCTGCAAACCACACTTTTGGCTTAAAAACTGTGATCTGTGCAGCACCAGCACTGTTGAAATATCATTTTCATTCTTGTTTTTATTACTGCTATTTTTTCCACTTTCCATCTTACTTGATTCCTGATTGTTCCCCACTTTAGTGGCCTGGCTTGTTATTCTATTATCTTCCTCAAGAGGCTTTTATGTAGACTCCGTAGGAGGAGATGGAAGCTTCGAGGGGGAACTCCTTGCAACAACCCTTTCCCATTACTTTTTTTCTGCATTTCGTGCACTTAATTATTTTGATAATAAACACATGTGATATCAGGAGAAGAAAAAAATAAAGAAAGAAAGACCAGAAAAGTTAATTTTTGTTCAAGAAGCCTTAGAGTGAACACCAGGATGCGAGTCTTGTTTTAACATGTGAATAGCCAGGGTGGTAAATGAGTCGTTGTGCTTCTGCTGAACATCATTGCTTTAGTTTCAGTGGCTCTATGGACTGCACAGGGAAGCAGTTTCGCACCAGAGAGGCATGTCCTAGCACTTGTCTCAGCAGACACTGGGGGAAGTGTTCTTTGCTGTGGGTACCTCTCTTCATGCCAGGATGGCTGGGCACATCTAGCAGCATTTTTCTTTGGCGTCCCAGATGGCCACAGTAGCCAGCTCCCATGCTGGCTGGGAGAAGGTAGCCCCGGGGGACAGAGAAATAGCATCCCCATTTTACAGCTTAAAAGCTGAGATGCAAATAGTTTATTTGTCTAATTTGAGGCAAAGCAAGAAACCTGTGGCACGACTGGGGAGTGCCCTCAGATCCCAGCCCCAGACAGATGGCCACCCCAGCAGCACCACTGTTCTCCCACTCTGAGCTTTCAGCAACGGAGAAGCATAAAATGAATTTACTTCTGCATATGAGCAGATGCTGGAGGGGAGATCTGTTTTCCTGTTCTTTTTGCAGTATCTGCCTAGCTCTGCTGGAGGCTGACTAAATGAGATAAAATGCTGAACTGAAGCTGCAACACCCACTGATGCAAATTTTTCTTGGCCAGTGCTCATGGCCACCTTCATTTTCCACAGAGAAGGGAGTGTCTGGTGCTCAGACACTAGAAAACCATGAGTTTGCTTCAGAACCTGATAATTTCGCACAGCCCAGCCTACACATAACACGGGAGCAGCCAACCAACGAATGATTGTCTAAACTTTAAACACAGATGGCCTCTCAGAAGAGGATGAGATACAGTCCTGTCTTCATCCTGAGCTTGGTGGCCTGGTGACCTTCTGACATTCTGAAAACCAAAACTCCTTGCGGAGCTAGCACCAAGGCCATCCCTATGGGATAAGTCAACAGTCACTCACTTTCACATTCTCAGCTTCGTATTAAATTGCAACACAGACCCCATTGACAGCCAAATTAGCCAAGTCAACATTCGAAGGATTCTCACTGCTAATGATCTCTGGTCCATGAAGGCAAACCTAAAGACTTCAGGCTATACAAAACCATTGCAGATGAGGAACCCAGCTGTTGATACAGCTGGCATCAATAAAGAATTTGTAATGTAGAGTCCAAAAGAGATCTGTGTATAAAGCGTGCTGCTGTTGCGAAATCATGTAAGTCAAGGGCTGTGCTGTTTATGCAAGCTTGGCAGTGAAATCTCCCTCAGTCCTCCTCATAGCCCAGACAGCCCAGACTACCAGGACTGAAGAGGTTGCAAATGCACACTTTGTAATGCACAAGGTTCCCTCCAGCAGGGATAACGCTGTGGGATTACAGCCACATGGAAGGTAACAGCCACAGGGAGGAATAGAAGATGATGGCAAAAGCAGGAACCTAAGAAAAAAAAAGCAGACCTACCCTGGGCAGGGAGGCAGGAGCAGATCCAAGATGCTAACTTAGGGGTATGTGAACCTTCAGTGCATACAGTAAAAAAAAAAAAGTGTGGAAGCTTTCTCAGAAAATGGGTCTCAAACATTTTCAGAGCAATGCATGCAGTTTATGAGGAGGGGGGCTGTAAGTGCATTCCTCCATAGCTGACCTCAGAGCTCCACCGCTGCTATCAGGCATCTCCAGGGAAGGGACCACTTGGGTGCCAGGACCCTGTCCAAATACTTCACCATCACTGCACAGCTGAGGTGCTGAAGGACCCTTCTGGGAAATGCCTTGCGTAAATAAACTTGACCAGGCTGGAGTAAGTTATAGACCCAAGGAGTGGAGGGAGGGAAACTAAGACAGGAATTAACTCCCCTGGGCAGGAACCAAGGAAAGCCAGAGGTGTGCAGGTCCAAAGGGAAAGGCAAGGGCACAGTCAAAGAACAGAGAAGAAAGGGAGCTAGTTGGAGTCCAAGAAACCAGTTTGTAAGGTCAGGTGGTGGCTGTGGCAGGGTTAAGAGAGGAAAGGATCAGGCCTCCTACAGGGCTGGGGGAGACAGAGGTTGGACACTAGATTCCAGGGAAAGTAGAGTACTAGAGGCAAAATAGTCTTAGGCACACAAGTCTAAAGCAACACTATGCCAACAGCTTGTTTAGGCAGTAGAAGTGCTGAAATGGATGCTGGAAAGTCTGTCTCCTCCGAGCCAGTGCGATTGCATGCTTGCTCCTGTTTGACCTGCTCCCACCTGGGACCGGCGAGGCTGTGTTGCACTGTAAGACTGAATCAGGCCCTGCAACATTTACTTGCTCCGTACAGCGAAGGGATTTTTGAGGATTGATTAGCTAATATTTGCACAGAGCTTTAAACATGTCAAGGGCTTGGTTTAACTAGGCTTTTCCCTGCTGTACAGTGATCTGCAGGTAAAAAAAAAAGAGGCAGAGTATGTTGGCAAACAGGGTCTTAGCTTGCTCGGTAACAGAGCTGGACCTGTCCTCTTACCTAGCTTTGTAAGAAGAGTCTATAATGAAGCTGAAATGTCTCTTCAAGATGTCACTTTTCAGGTCACAAAGCAAGCTTGTCACATCTTTGGAAACAGCCAAAGCTTTCTGGGGGCTGCAGGACCTAGGACACAGCGAGTCTGGTTCAGAAGTGATGTTGGAGGAGCTGTACCAGGACTTTCTGGTTTCTGTAACAGGGATGCTAACCCCACAATAGCTATTGCAACCTGGTATATAGACAGCATCCCATGCACACAGGGGCGGGAGGGAGCTGGTACCGCTAATGGTTGTATGGTATTTAGGAAGAGATGCAGAAACAGTCATAAGAAAGTTTCAGGGCAATTCACCACCCTTGTACTGGCCAGACTGGACCTTCTCGGCTCTCACTGAAAGCCTGTGTTCTCCTGCCTTTTCTCTCTCCTCCTTCCATAGCCTCCTTCAGCACTGCTCTTCAGATCCCCTCCTCACCGCTTTGCTCCCAGGGCAAAACCCCCTCTCGAGGGCTGGCGTGGAGGCAGCCCTTGCTTGGCCACCACAGGAGTGCATGGGGAAAGGCTTATTGGCTGCCCCCCGTGGTCTGCCTTCCCCTGGGCACCTCCTTGAGCTGGACAGGTCTGCATTACGCCTCGCCTGCCTGCTCCACAGCTATCAAACCAGAGACGGATGTTGCTGAACAGGATGGGAATCCCTCAGGCAGCAGTTGTCACAGCTAATGCCTGCTTCATTATGGAATTAATTACCCTTCACCTTCCATAAAAATGAGGAACCCCTTACTGCCCTCTGGTAATTGGGAAAGCGGGCCAGGTTTCATGATAAACCGTAACGTCTGGGTCTTAAAGCAGAAGTTATCACAATAAAAGAGGCAGTGGGAGTCTTCCAGGATGGTATATGCATTGCCCTTTCCACTGGGGCGATGCACTGGTCTGCCCTACGTGCCTAGGGCATGCTCCATACCCATGCTGCAGCTCATGGCCATAGCGAGCAGAGAGCGGTGGCAGAGCACAGCAATACTGGGCTTTTAAAAGCTTCTTGGCTGGTCTTTTTCCACCGCAAAGCCAGGTACCTGACCCGGGGGCCCTGCCATCCATCTCCGCACTGACAAACCCTCCTGCAACAACCTGAACTTCAAAGTTTGGTGGGAGCCAAATTACTTCCCCAGCGCTTCCCAGAGGGACCAGACTAGTTAATAGGAGAGACGTCAGTGCTGTCATCGGAGGGCACAGAGTGTATCTCACAGGGGACTCCTTAGCGGGGAAAGAGAGAGGGAAATCTGGGCCTTTCTGTCTACACGAAGATATGCTGAGTATCCACTTCATCCCCTTGTCATCAGAGGGAAGAAGGGGTAAGGGAGAAAGAAACAAAGCTGGTAATTAGCTTCCTTGGGTATCCCAAGATGATTGCAGTTCAAAGTATTTGGTCAAGACCTTGCTACATGTTTTCTCGCTGCACCAGACAGCGCGAAAGAGGACAAATGAGTGAGAAAGCAAGCAAACTGGAGAGTTCGTCTCATTGTTAATTAAGTGTCTGGTGCTTAGAGGAGCAATTTCTCCAGCTGCCTCTGGATGGGAGAGGCACTTGTGAGCATTAGGAGAGAATCCTGTAGGTAGCGTCTTAATAAAGCCAAGACACTGAATCAAGGAAAAAGAACAAGGAGGAGAGGAAAATGAAAAGAAGAAATTAAGCTTAGTGTCTCACTTGCAAGGCTAGAAACTGGCCCAGAAACTCCAGTAAAGCTGGTTGGGCTAGAGCTCGACTTCCATGGGAGATGGCTGACAGGAGATGCCTGGCCAGGCAATGAAACCAGTTTCCCTAGAAATCAGAAAAAGGATGTTCCACCTTCCCCCCTGCACCTTCCCCCCCCCCCCCAAAAAAAAAATCTGACTGTGTTCCCGGTTTTGCCTTTGAAGGTAGATGTTCCCAGTGCAGTGTAGGGCTTAACCCCCTCCAAGTGCTCCTCCCCCATGGTGACAGCTCTGTGTTAAAACCCCGCTGTGAAAGCCGTGTGGCAGGAGAGGACCTCCCAACTAGCACTGCTTTTGCTGGACCCTTGGGTGCCTGGGAACTGGGGGCTGGGAACCAGTGTTGTCTGGCGATCCCTCAAGGAAAGCCGCGGGCTGTCATGGGCTGAGTTTGGGCTGCTCTGCAGTGAGTGGCATCAGTCTTCTGAGACCGTCTGGTGAGAGCCTGTGGAAGGCAGAGTGCCCCCCCAGAGATGGCTGTAGCCAGTGCCATGCCTTCACTGTCACAAGGAAGCATTGGATTAGGCTTTTAGAGGCACGCTCACATGGGCATTGACCTGCCTGACTCCCATACACGTGTTGAGCACCTGTGCAAAGCAGTGGAAATTTGGGACATCATTGCCTTTATGAGATAATGCCCTTGCCACTCGTGACAGCTCGTGGGCTCGGTTGCCCCACTGGGCCCTGGAAGAGGGTGCAGCTCCCTGCTCCTCTTCAGCCTGGGTAATTGTGTGCTGCCGTGGGGCAGGATTAAAAATACTGATGTACACATGGACATGTGTACATCTTACTCTGTTCCTCCCAGACCTGACCTGGGTAGGAAATCTGAGTGCTGAGCCAGTTGTGAATTCTTTCCTATACTGTCTGCCAGAGAGCAGGAGCTGGTGTCAAGTAAACAGAGAGAGGATGTCTGTAAATTAAGGGAACACTGAGAAATGTTTTAATACAGAATAACAGAAATTGCCTTCTCCTTCATAAACCATCCTAAGATGTGCAACTCAATGTGTGATAGAGACAGGTACAAATGCCTCCGTGCACTCTGGTTTATAAGTGGCTCTGTAACAGGTGTTATCATTTTGTCTGCTCGGTATTTTAACATCGTTCATTTGTGCCATTGCAACGTGGCACAACAACGCATCTTAGAATAATTTACTAGGAAGAAGCAATTGCTATGAATCACATCGTATTGTCATTATGAATAAAGAACATCTACACGCTGTGCCTTCAAGGAAAGCATGGAAGAGACGTGCTCACCATTCAGCTTTTCACGGACCCGCATTTACTTTTCTCCTTTCATTTCAGTTGTTCTCAATCTGCCCCTGCACAAGTAATCACATCCCAAGGCTCAAAGGGGTTTTTTTGCCTCCTTTTATTCTTTCTTTTCTTTGTTTACCAGTTGCGAAGGCTGGCTGACCATGACTTGTGGGCTTTCTGGAACAAAGAGTACAGCTAGCTAGCACTCATAGATGGATGCTTTCATGATTGACTTTAACAGAATCACAGAAAAAGTCAGGTTGGATGGGATCTCTGGAGGTCGCCTAGTCCCACCCCTGCTCAAAGCAGGGCTAACCTGCTTGCGACACATTTCCTTGTATGTCAGCCTGGGAAACTGAAACCTGCAGGGACTTAGAAATGATGAGAAGAAGGAAAATCAGAAGAGCCCTTCACACTCAGCAGCAGGAAGGTCAAGGGACTGTCCCTAGATTTGGGTATGCTGATTCTGTCCCTGCCTAGTTCACAGCAATGTAGAATATGTATTTACTGATTAATTAATGAATGAGTTACTTTATAGAAATTCCAAACCAAGAAGTGCTGCTCTCAGCCACAGTAGGAACATGACCTCGAGACTGCCAGAGCCTCAACTTTCAAGCCCTGGCCATCTCTTTCTTCAGCGTGCACCCTGTTTCTCAGCGCTCGGGTTTTAGTCAGAAAACAAATGTTTTGTCCCAGTGCCATTTCTGAAACATGTGTCTCCCATACTTTGAGTTTTCTCTGTCTGGGGAAAAAAAAAACCAAACCAAACAAAACAAAACAGAAAGCAAAAGACAATTTTCAAACCTCAGAAGCTGACACAAAAAGAAATTGCTATTTTCTCCTCCACTTTCACTTTCTTAAGTCATTGTTCTGAGAGATCCTCCCGATATTTTTTATTTCTCTCCCCCCTTCCTATTTCATTTTCAATCTGGTCTCTCTCTCTCTCTCTCTGACAATTCTGCCTGGCTGCCATCCAACAGGCCTGTCCAGTTTCTCCTTGTACAAGCATATAACACAAAAGAATACAAAGACGACTGGAAATGCAATTATAAAACTGTCTCTTCCGCCCAGGCACAGTTTTTTTAGACAGCAACCTCCCTTTCAGCACAGTTGGAAGGAAAAAAAAAGTAACTAGAGCCCTTCTGAGCAATGTCATTATTTATTCTGGATGAAATGTCCTGCAGGAAACTTTAATTAGACCACATGTATGATAAACTAACAGAACAGTCTGAAGGAAAAAAAATAAGCAAATAAAAAGGGTAATGGTGCAATTACCTATATTTCTTAAAGCCGTAACTCTTGGAGGTGAGCCCAGTTTATTCAGAGTTCAGAGGCTGAAACTGGGACACTCACGTTGAGGTTGAAAATGGTGTGCACACACACATAAAGTTTTCACTGAAACAGCTTTTCACTGGGTATTTGGGCTTTTCAACCAAAAGAAAATAATGGAAAATGCCTGCTCGCAAACAAGAACTGTCTGTGAAAGCAAAATTCGGGGGCATTTAGTTGGTACAAGAAAAGCTTTAAAGTTACGTGGAAGAAAATGTCCCTTGTCAGAGCTGCTGTGAGATATACCTGCACGTCTTTGTGCGTGTGGGAGCTTGCGTGTACGTGCATGTGTGTCTACATACATATCCATACATGTACAGGCATATGTGTATCTGTACAATGGAGTACTTATTTTACGAAAAACTTTTAAAACTGTCAGCTAAATTGCTTAATTGCAGAAAAATAGGCAAAAAAATTGTCGTAAGATCAGCACTGTCTGAAAATACAGTATCAGCAATTAAAAGAAATAGCCAACCCACCAACTGCTGAGCGGCAATCTATAATCCATGTTGCAACATTCTGCTGATGCCTTGTGCATCCTTCTCCAATACTCATAATATAAAAAAATATCATTTCAGACCTCAGGTGAGTATCCCTCAAGTGTTCCCTTCTTAAATGGTAATATTTATAAGCAAATAGACAGCAAAAATATAGAAAATGTAGAAGAAATGATAAATCAGAAGGAGGGGACTATGAGGTGGGCTGGGACACTCTGGACCTATTTATTGATGATGAGAGGATTATGGAGGGTAATTTCTATTATATACAGCATTTTCTACATTCTCTTGGAGAAAACCGGGTCTTTTCGTTTTGCTCTTGCACTGCAAACAGAAGGCAGGTGGAGGGGAAAACGCATCTTCAGGTATTCATGGGAGGAGGGACTGGTGAGCACTGCAAGGCGAAGTGCTCCAGCTGACCGCAGCTCTCGTGAGCACGGCGCATGTGCCCTGCCCCTGTGTGGGCCAAGAAATCCACCCGGAAAAGGAGAGTTCAGTCTCATGGTCGATCATCTCTTGGGGATCTGTGGTGGTGAGATTGTCATCCAGGCATCTTTCTAGCTAGTTATCTTTCCGATGGAAAGAGGTAGGACAATCACCACTGGATTTTAAGCCATTGTTTGGAAACTGCAAGCTTTTGAGATCCCCGTTGAAGCTACTGCTGAGCTAATACAGACTGACGCCAAAGACTGTTGAGGCAGGTGGATTTATAGAGACAGAAGAGTAAGCTATTACTAAAGTTAAACTTCCACCATGGCTAATGTGACAATTTTCCATGAATCGCCTCTGGTTTTGATTGTTTTTTAGGCATTCAGGGAACAGCAGGTAAAAAACATAGCTGTTGTTTCTTTCTTACGTGGCTCCTGAACTTTAAATGGTGTATGGGACCAGTGGCGTCCAAAGTATGTGGAGGGGTCCAAATTTCAAGTGCTCCCAATGAACAGAGGTGTCTGCACCTTGGATTCTGACTTTTGACCATCTGTCACATTTAATGTACTAATACAAAGATGACAGCCCCATGGCACCCCATATGGTCAGCCTTTCCTGTGAGCATCTTGTTGGAAACATATCCTTTTGGGGATCCTATTTTAGCCTATATAGCTCTGGGTTTTCTCTCTCTTTCCACACAAGAATTGAAGACGAAGCCGTCATCATTTCCAGATGCCTCAGAATAGCTTTGTGCACCTATGGCAGTGCCTTGGAGACATCAGGTTGTCTACACCTCTGCTGCCTGACATTCCTCTATGTGCTGCACAGGCAGCCTTTGGCTTCGTTTAACCAAGAGGCGGCAGGGGAGTAGGAGGGCTCCAGGGAAGAGGGGCTTTGGGCTGCTTCAAACAGACTGCAGCCCTTACTCAGCAGAGGATCTAAGCCTGTGCTTAAGGATAAACACATGCGCCGAGCTTCATTGCCTTACCCAAGATTTAATCCTATCAGTCCAAGCATATGCTTATGAACTCTGCTGAATTCAGTCCTTGAACTCACAAGCCTGTTCCAATGGAGGAAAGGCAAAGATCACCAGTGCTTTAACAGGAGAAAGATAGGGCTTCCAGCCTTCATGCAAATATCCCGATTCAAAGAGAAAAAGGGAATTCAAAGAGAAGTTTAGAAAGGATCTGCTCTGTCAGCAGCATTGGCTTCAGCTACTGTGTTTTTCAAAGTATAACATGAATGTGGTATATTAACATACGGTTAACATACAGGCACATTCATTGGAGCCATATGCAATTCCCTTCCTACTACACATTGATTTCTGTCTGATAAACATATTATGCACTGATGAACCTGAAGGAAGCCTGGCTTATCAACTACAAACGTCTGGAGGAATCAGAAGCTGAAATCAAAGGATAATAATATTTACATTTTTAAATGGACCTGACACGTGCATTAAATCACAGGCTGTATCAATCTTGCTGCTATTGCCCTGTAGCTCACCACATCCCACATTCTCAGGCATCTTTAGCTGGGGAAAGGAACAAAGATACAGCCTGCATTGAAGGTGAGTGCCATGAATTGATGTGTGCGTGCCAGGGGGTCGGCAATAGCTGGGGCTCAGTGCATTTTGCTCCCCCTGCAGAGGCACCGTGTTAATGGATGTGGAGGCACACTCTGCAAGGTGGACCACCCAAATCCCAGCTATCCTCACCCTCCTGGGATGACTTCTGGTGAGCCAGGCTTTACACTGCCGTTGTGTCAATGCAAGCAGTTAGACCAGCCTATGTGCCAGCGTCCCTTCTACAGGCAGCGGTCACCGGCACACCAGAGCGGCCTCCGTTCTGCAGTGATACAATATTCCGTGTTAATCCACCTTGCAAGCACCTGAAAGGACTTAACTACTGTACCATACAAGCACCCTGCTGAGACAGTGGGAATAGGAACAGACCTGTAATTACCGAGTAAAGACAATGAAATCACTCGTACTCCCACCACCTGCGGTTCTAAATGAGGAGAAGTGTTAGTTACACTGTTGTATTTCTATAGCATCTCAGGAGAAAAAACAGAGGGTGTAATGAGCTACTAGACTTGTGATAAGCTTATAAGAGGCAGAATTAAAGTGCATTCGCAATTTACCCCAATCCACCGCTCTGCAAGGAGGGACGCAGAGGGAAGCACAATTAAACTTTCGCACTTCCCCTTTAATTTGGGGAATGAAGAACACGCCTGAGAGCACAATTTTGTGTTGTTTCAGAGACCCCAGCCATTTGCCACCCCCAAATGGAAAGACATATCATGAAGAGAGGAAAGATACACACACAGTGTCTGGAAACTTTTGACGTGACATTGGAAAGGACCTGAATCTCAGTGGCTTGGGCTGAATTTTAATTGCCTGCTTTGCCCTAAGTGGAAAGGGTAGGTTCACAGGACTGATAGGAGAGCTGCTGTTTGAAAGAGATCTACAGAAAATGTCACTTTCTTCTAACATGGACTTAGGAAATCTTAAGAATATTAATATGAAAATAGAGTGATGAAAGAAACATGTTCCCAGAAGTAGGTTCCTCCATGAAGGCTCTCCTGAGGGGAAGACTGGGGTTTTTTTCATGTCTTCTAATGCTCTATTTTCAGTACTTTTAAAAGAATATTCATTCTGAAAGCTTTTTTCTTCGTTTACTTCTTTGATTACTATTGATTTGGTGTTAGGTGGTTGGGAGTCCTTTTAGGTGAAAGGGTTTAACTGACTCTTCTGGCAGAAAGGTTTTTTCCAAAGAGGATGTTGCTGCCGTATGTCCTTTAGATGCTCAGAGTCTGCATTCCGTATGTCTGGAAACACCATGCAGCCTTTTCGCTGGGGACTTAGACTGAGGCACAGCTAATTCAAAAGCTGTCACATATGCAAGAGTGTGGGGCAACATCACAGTCCACATTATCTTCTTCGTTTCATCAACAGGGCTGTTCATTTGAAGCACCTTCGTGGGTCAATGGGTAAACATGTTAATTCTTTCTTCACATGGAGCAGGTTAGAGAAGCCTCTTTATAAGTGTATACTGAGATAGATTTCTGAACTGAAACTTCTGTGGATTCAAAACTGAGCTTCTGACAGTAAAAATTATGCTTTGGCCTCATTCTGAGGCAAGAGAGTTAATCTGTTCTGGACAGACAGGCCCTTTGGATAACATTCACTTAAAAGGAGAAGGAAAAAAACCCACCCTGAAAGACATTTTCTTTATTCACAGAAAACAGAGTGTCATGGAGAAAATGATGAGGGAGTGTGTGTGTAATCATGTATTTATTTATCTGAATCCTACACTGAAAATTTTGTAGGTACAGGAGATGATGAGAAAGATAAGGCACTGATGTGATTGTTTAAACTGAAATTGAGTCTCACCCACTGCAGAGTTTGAATTAAACAAAAATAACCCAAAGCAGCAATGTAATAACCTTAAGTGAGCCACTTTTTTAAGCAGCTTATACATAATGGAATTCTCTCAGCTTTTTACAAATGTTCCACATACATTCAGATAATCATCGAACTGACGGGCTTTCCTCGCAGACAGCTGAAAATAAACACCCATCTCAAAACGTGAGCATGTCTCCTTTCTTTTCGCCATACATCCAGCTTCTATATGTTGTTCTTTATCAAAGTATCTAAGTGCCTTCAGTAGACCAAAGCATCCTGGTTTTATTGATATATAAATATGTTTTATAGCCACTATAGGGATTTCTATGCTACAATACACTAATGGTTCACCCAAGCAAGATGCTCTGGCTATAACAGTGATCAGTGCTGGATGTTTCAGTGTAAAGAAGGGCTCTCATGTCTCTCTGAACTAGGTAACCTATAAATTGTTTAACATTACCAGTGCTGACTCCTTATTATTTCCTTCTGGTGAGTGCCACAGTAGAGATAATATGCCGATAAAATAATTATTTTTAATTGTTAACTACCATTTTCAGTTTCAAAGACACTGGGTAAAAGCAAATAGCAACCTAAATCTGGAAGATAAGGGGAGAGGCTGTAATGGGGAAATGGATACGAGGCAGAAGTATAAATTCTGTTACAGGTGGGTCTGAATCAGGGCTCCAGGCAAATCTGGCCTGTGCAGACATCAAGGACCTCTCAATGTGATTTTTAGTAACATGGACCCTACCTGTCATCTCATTAGCCTATGTATGCAATTAGAACAGAGCTATCTTGATTAGCCCAACCCTGAGAAAACAGCTGGAACAACCCTTTCCTTTAGGTGCTCTGTTCATCTGAGAGGCAAAGGGAACACCTGGATCTGGATGGCAGAACTTAGGACATTGCTGAGAAGAGATTTAGACCCCTTGGCTTTCCTCAACCAGGTGGGGAGCAGCAGAGCTTAGAAACGTGCTCATCCATGCCCTATACCAAACATTTTCCAAGCACCACCAAAAGCCGATCCTTCAGCTGCCCTTGCTGCACCCTCGGCCTCGAGCCTCAGGCGCAGCAGCCAGCGAGGTGCAGCGTGGCGCCCGACGGCAGGAGGCAAACGCGGCGCCTGTGCTGATGCAGTCTCTTTCTATCAAAGGGAAAAGTGCAGGGACTTGAAAGAGCCTCCCTGCGACTGAATAACACAGTGTCAGTTCCTCTAATGAATGCCGATCCGGAGTGCGTGATGGGTAATTAGTGACTTTGATACCTGTGGGGAGCAGGTCATGATTTTGCTGTCAGGACTTTCAGTGCAGGAGACACATCATTACTTCAGTCAGTGCTGATTATTACCATACCTGCGCAGTGCAACTTCATTTTGCTTTCGGGGCGAAAAACAAAAATGCTGCATAGGGGTTGGAGAGTTTCTCTCTCTCTTTCTTCCTTCCTTCTTTATTTTTGTTTCGTTGAGGAAAAGGAGAGCACCTCTGTGTTTTCACACAAAACTGTCTCTCTTGTAAGGAGATGAAAATGAGGGAGGGAAGGAACCTGACAAGTATCCACTGAAAACAACTCTTTAAACCAACAAAGCACATCCGTAGTGTGCCTAGATCAGTAGAGATCAATAGAAGATGATGTTACTGTGATGTCTGTGTATGCATTTGCCCATCTTACTTGTCCAAGATAGGAACAACACGTTCCTGTTAGATACATCCCAGGAGGCAGAGGAATTCAGCAGACCTCCCTGGTTCTCTTAATAAAATACTGAAGGAGTCAGAAAGATAGATAAAAAGATAAAGAAGAAATGTTAGAAGAGGGCTAGGTTACATCCAGAGGAAAGATGAGGTAGTTCCACTGGCCCCAGTTCAGAAAAACATTTAAACGTGCAGGTTGCAGCACTCTGTGAGCCGTGATGGACCACCGAGCATCTTCTTGTCTCCTGGTATCTGGGAAATACTGCCAAAGCTCCACCAGAGATGTTCAGTGCCTGCATAGCTGGGGATGCAGGACACATGCTGTGCTGCTCTGGGATCTGCAGCACTCATCAAGGTTAATGAGGGGTGGCTAGTTAAGTCTCTGAGGCCGAGGGCTGAGTTAGTTACACACACCTCTCAGTACAGTGCCTAATGCAGTAACTGACAGTCAATCTCTTTCTTCATTTTGAATACAGTAGATATGGTATGAGCCCAATCTTTTGCAAAAATAGGATGAGAGGGAGAAGGAAGAGATTAACTCAGAACTATTTGTGCATTTGCCATGGCTCGCACATGCTCGCTTGGTTAAATAGCTTTTCCTGGTGTGGAAATGCACTGGGTGATTTATTTCCTTTTCATAAATAAAAGATTCGGGATGGAATAATGGCTATTTTCTTTTATACAAGCTATTACACCCTAATGGTTGAAGAGCAGATCTCGGTTCAGCTTCCCGTGGACAGCTTTAACTTGCTCTAATACCTGCTCTGTGGGGAGCTGCTGCTGACGCCAGTGTTTGTGCAGCCCGTGACCTGGAGAATTTGGATACCTCAGTATCACTGATGATCATTTTACTCTCATGGGTCCCCGAAAATGGGAGGATAGGGTAGATTAAGTCATCTGTCCAAACTCCAGGGTAAAGATGAGGTGGAGCTGGGAATGATTCCATTGTCTCCTGAGTCCCAGCAGAGCACTGTTCCCACCAGGCTCTACTGCCCTTCTCCATGCAGAATCACACTGGGTGCTGCTTGGTGCACCTCACCCTTCCCAGCTACGCTGGGAAACCATTTCCCTAGGAGCAATACAGAGCAAGCAAGGTGAGTATCATCCCAACCTGCCAGCTCCTGGGGTGTCCTGGGGTGTCCTCACCTGGGAAGGACACACCAGGTGAGTACTCAGCCTTCCTCATGGTTTCTGTTCAGTTAGAACAGACTGGTAGAAGTTTGATAAGGGAAATTTGACCTTCTGCTGTCCAAACAAACTACAATTTCCAGGTTTGGAAGCTGGTCTCTTATCAGCGGTGCATTTCTTGTCTGGAAGAAGATTCTCTACCCCAGGTTATTCTCTGTGTGCATGGAGTGTAGTTACACTTTCAGTTGGCTTTTCCTCTAGTGAATTCTTCAGTTATTGCTTATTTATAACATCAGAGACCTGAAACTTTTCCAATAATGATCCTGATAATTATAGCCATCTCATTCAGTCTTAACCGACCAGCGATTGTATCCTGATTCAGGTTCAATGGGAATTTAAAAGAATATACTTATTAAACTCAATAAGGATAAGTTACTAGTTAATGATGTGAAAATTATGTCACCAATAACTGTGTAATTACATTCTTATTAATGCATTCAAACATCTTGCCATTTAATTGGCATTTAACAAGCTCATTATAGCAAGATAATTAGATAGCCATTAATTGGTAAAACACTGATTGACGTGTAGTATGTTAATAGATGTCTAGTGTGGTGTAGTTGTCTTGCTATATGGTAATTTAATGCTTTCATGCTCCTATCAATTAGGTCGTTTAAAATATACAAATGTAATGTATTATAAAGTGATTGTATATTTATTGGCAAAGTCGTCGTGACTGAATCAGAGTCAATGTATTATTTGCATACGTGCTTATCTTACATTTCAATACAACCTCTGCTGGTATTTGTAGGAACTACAATAAACAACAAAATCCCTGGGACCTCCTTTAGTCACTACGTTACAAAACGAAGTAGAAGTGTCCAACATGTGGTTCATGACCAACATGTGGCTCTTGAACCACAACAGAGCTGGGTCCCCTGGCCAAAAGAAAGGCCCTGCTGGATAATCCTGAACCTTTGTAGAAATAAAACAGTACTAATCACTGAGGATGCCATCGTTAGCATGCCCAATGGGGCAGCTATGCATCCAGTCGCACCCAGCAAGGTGCTGGTACCCTATGGGGAACTGTTGTCACCTCCCACCTGTGAGCCACTGCCAGAGCAGTCTGTGGTGTTGGCCACACAAAGATTTTTGTATGGCGCTTGTAGGATTAGGAAAGTTGATGTTTCTAAGTGTTACAGTGCCTGGAAATCATGTCATATGTACAATGGTAAAGCCTAGACTATCTTACGCTGAAGTCCTGAGTAGCAAGCAGCTTGAGGAGTGATCTGAGGTCTGCCTTGAGCAGTAATTCTGTTGATGGCTGCTAAGCGATGTGCAAACATACTGACCAACCCATTGTCTTATTATCCTTCCCTACGTCATGCCTATGACTTCGGTTTTTTGTGACACTCAGAAGATGATCTGGAATTATGTGCTGTCCACTTAACATTAGAGCTTGTTCACATATGCATAATACATACCTCTTCTTTTCTCAGAAGGCTGTCAGATGCTTTGAAACAGGACAAATAGTTTCAGAATGTAATATTATTATTATTATTATTATGTGCATTACTGTAGCAGCTAAAGGTCCAGCAAAAAAACCCAGTTTCCCTTCATTCTGGGCACTGTATAAACACAGAGAGAGAGACGCTGTTCTGAAGACCCTGCTGTCAAAATGGACTGGACAGCCAAAGGGCTAGTGGTGGAAAGTCAATGTCAGGAGGGAGGAGAGGACAGAAATTGATATTACAATCTATGCTAACACATAGAGACAAGAAAGCTTTTGAAATGGTGCTCTGAGATGTCCAAAAAGCAGAAAATTAAAGTCTCACTGCTGCCCCAATTCTCTGCATTGCTCTAAAACATTGCCACGGGTAGCCTGTTTCCATGGCACATCTTGCTTCTCCAAGTCATCCAGCACTTCCAGCCCTTGTATCTCTATTAACGCCCCAGCATAGCCTGGGTTGCTGCCAGTTCCTCTGCAGCACGGAGGGGTGGGGATACTCAGGTCCACAGCGAGGAACTTCCTGGGACTGACTTGCCTGTTCTCAGGGTAGCAAGGGAGTTCATCGTGCAGAACAGGAGATCTCGATTAAGCATAGAATCGTACCAGAAATAATGAATTAACTTACAGTACATTTCCCCAGCTACCACAGGATTGGTCCCAATGGTGTATTAAGTCGGAATGATAATGTGAGCCTGATTGCAATGGTGACGTGAATATTGTTAATGTTGATATCCCCAAATTAGCTTAGAGGGGGAAGTTTCAGTTTGAATTTTGCAAACAGTATGTGACTACTGTAACCTTTAGAAGAATCCTTTTCATTCTTTTCCCATTATTTTTAATTTCAAAGACTAGGAAAATAACAAGAATGACTGGTTCACCAAAAATAGCCATTACGTGACCATGGAAGTATGAGCTTTCTTTGAGGAGACAGTCAGCACTGCAGGGTATACAACACTGTGCTATATTTCGCTTAGCTGGGGCATCATTCATCCAAACGTAGGTAGTTCAAAAAGGTGTGGAAAACATGGTGAGTTATTATTAGGGGAAAGTTTTGGCAGGGCACTAAGGAGAATGTTTTGTTTCTTCCAGCCATTACAGTAAGAAAAGAGACTTAATGCATTGAGAAGTAAAGAGGATGGGTTGCTCTGAAAAACTTAGCAGTGGTGGAGTTGTGGGTCAGCTGAGGTGCACGGTGCAAAGCAGTGAGGGTGGAAGAGCAGTTCCAGCACACAGGAGTGGAGTGTTGCTGCGTAGCTGAAGATTTATGGTTATCAGGAAAACTTTGCTTAGGTCCATGAATGGGATGGGTTGGGATTGTGGATCAGAAAAGAGGAACATGCACAGATTTCGGATGGTGGCCCAGGGGTATAGGGCTGGGTTGGGGAGGGGTGTAGCAAGGTGGGGATGGGCTGCCAGAGCTTGGCCCACACTGGGTCAGGCAGACCCTGGAGTGAAGCAAGGCAGCCGATGATGGGCTTGGGGATGCAGCCATGGCAGGATGAAAGAAGCCCTCTCACCATTCTCCTCTTGGGCCCGTCCCTGGCAAGTGTAAATGCCCGTGCCATCGTCAGTGGCAAGTCAGCAAAAGAGCATTTATCAAAATGCAAACCTGATCTGTAGCAAAAAAGGCATCTCTGTAAGTACAGGTCAAATAAGCCCAAAGGACAAACTTTCCTATGGTTCAGGTAATTTGGAGAAGTGCCCTTAAATGCAGTGGGAGCACACGGTGATGAGCAGAACAGGTTGCTCACCCCCGGGCGTAGTAATTCCTGTGTTTTCTCTGCCATTCCTTTTTATTTTGAATTACCAGCCAAAAACAGGTAGGCAGCTCTTGAAATCATTTGCTTACAAGCCCTGATACCCATCTGGGATCAGGACAGAAATCAGATTAAGCTTGTTTGTGTGTTAAATGTTTGGGAAAAAATTACTTGTTCTAATAAGGGGCAAGGGCTGAAATGTGCTCCCCAAAGCAGACAGCCCTTGTGCTTATCTGCAGCGGGAGCCTGAGTAAACGCCGATCGCACCAGACTCTTCCCTCGTCACCATGCTGCCTTCCCACCCTTCCAACTTGCCCTTTACCTCCCACCACACGAAAAAGATGGGATTAAAGAAAAAAAAAAAGTACTCCTAGCAAAATGCCAGGGTTTTAAATTAAATTTAAAACAGTTTAATTGCCTAATTGCTCAGCTATTTTGTGCAGTTTATTAACAGAAGCAATTCTTCGGCAGTCATGCCAACATAGCAGAAAATTGGCATTTGAGCCAGCGGGAATTAAAGAGGCAGAGTGCGGAACTAAAACAAAAAGAATGCCTCGAACCTAGTGGAACAGACATTTGAGGCTTTCATCTCATTTTTATCTCACTCCCTAATCTGCTGTAGAAAGATCAAGGCTTGGTTTTGCTTTTTAATGTGGGAATGACAGTTGCTCATCACCACTGTCTTTGCATTTGGAAAAGTACTGGATTTCCAAAGAAATGAATGTCAAAGAAAGCAGCACATTTACAAAGAAAATAAAATGCAATTCTTGCCAATAATATTGGCATCTTTTAAAAGAGTTAATTTGATGGCATTTTTCATAATAAACCTCACTGTTAAATGTGTGTGTGTATTCAAACAAAACTAGCAAATCATGCATATAAATGAGTGCATGCACCGACTGAATAGAAGAGATTAATATTCAGTTATAATATACCACACTCATCATATGCTCTTTCCTTACCATACAGAGAGAAAAAAGGAAAGGAGAGGAAAGAAGAAGGCAGTCATGATGCAAAACAAATAATCCAATATTTATTGCCTCTGAAAGAGAAATTCTAGTCGACTGTGGATGATGCTATTGCTCTAATCTTTAGGGCTGCATCCAAGTACCCATCTGTGGAGCTGTCGGTATGTCCTTGCTGATGTCGCCTCTCTTTTTTTGGGTAGGCAGCCACTTGGGAAGCTCTTGTCAGGTGTTATACAGCAGACATATTAAGAGCGGAACCCTGAACAAACTACTGGGACTTCAGCATAAGTTTATTTCCTTTGCGTATGAAGGATGGAAACAATTCACTGCTTTGGGGAGGATTTCTATAGCTGTGATGAACCTCCCGTGTCATAACTCACTCTGCCTCAAACTGAGAATCCTGTGCACAGTGACGGCCAAGATGATATCCACGGCAGGTTTTGTTACTGATATCAGTCAGGGTCAGAATTATACCCCCATGTATTTGAAGCAGCCCTGTTGGCCACTCTGTGTCTAACTGCCATACGCAACTGCAG
>NW_009259719.1:1009661-1011940 GCF_000687185.1 Egretta garzetta
CCCTGCTGGTGTCTGGCAAATTGGGCCCACTTAGGAGATGACACATTGCAGGTGAAAATGAGCCAGAGCAGAGCCCTTCACTTCTGTGTTTGAAAGCCATTTCGAGATGCCCCCCTGCATTTACCGGAAGGCCTGCTTGAAATAGCAGCCCCATCCTTCCAGCTATATGAACGCGTCATGGTAAACAGATTTTTCCAGACTGCATTCATCCTGTGCAGTTTGGCAGGTTTCCTGGAGAAATCCAGAGCATCCTTCCTGTTGGTACCCATCTCCAAGGCCACCTTGGAGGGGACTGAGGCTGGGGGTGGTGGTGAGCACAGCCCTGCCCCATGTGGCTGGCGTGGAGGGGGATTGAAAAAACCTCTGTTGTGTAGCATCCCGCGGGGGCTCCCGTGTAAAGCTCCCCCTCTGCTCCCACGCTAATGCATGCAGGCACCAGCAGCTGGTGAATGATCAATGCGTGATTTTACCTGGGGAAAAAAAAGGGCAACACTTGCTAGATTTACCATGAGCAGCGTGCCCACTACAAGTGTTTCTTCAGTGAGGTAATCCTGATGCCTGCAGTGCTGCTGGTCTGTTGAGTAAGGAGGCGATGCCAGCCGATCCCACTGGGGCTGAAGGCTCTGAGAGAGCCAACTGAATGACAGCGACTTTATCCAGAATACTCAAGGCCCTGCTTCCACCCTAATTTCATCACTCAGATATCTCAGCTTTTTTTCCTGTGGAAAAGAGAGGGTACAGTCATACACACACTGTGGATGAAGCGTGCTGTAGGAGAGCGAGGTATTATTCAGCAGTGGAGTCAGAGAAATCTAACTTCTCCCTGCTCGATTTTTTGCAAACAACCCCACCTCAGTTTTAGTTCAGCCAAAATATCTTTGATATATTTTGACATATGACATTTTTATGTATTTCTCTATCTGAAAAACTGAAGTTTTCTATGAGAAGCAGTTATTTCCTGTGAATAAAATTGTTTAGGTGCTAACTGTTTCAGAAAGCCAGTTTCAATGGAAAATGTTCACCCTGGCTCCATTCTTTCATCATGTGCAGAACAGGCAAATTTGCCTCCTCTCCTGGTGAGCTTTCATGACTCCATCTCCCATTCACGGTCTGCTTGTTTCAGCCCTTGGCTGTAATTGTACAGGGAAGCAACATAGGTAATGGTCAAATTTCCATATTCCCAGGGCAGAAAACTGGGAACCATCACAAGCAGTGGCCCTGGTGATATTCAAAGCAAGTGGGTGGGATTTCAGTCTAGAGGTGAAGGGGAAGCTCCCAGTCTTATCACCCATTCACTGCAGGTACAAAGGGATGAGGTGAAGAACTCATTTCTTCAAGTAGCGGACAACTGGAATTTCTTCTGGCTTTTTCACCTCTCAGCTAGAAAAATGGTGAACTGAACATTCAACTTCCTATCTGCTTGAAGCTTCTGACACTAGGTGATGACCACACATTTATTTTCTCTCAACCTCGCTGCTAATCTTGCTGTACTGAGATGGTTTATCTCAGGCCTTGCCTCTGTGGCTAAGAAAAAGTGCATTTTCCCACGGGAAAACACATGTGCTTGAGCCAGGAAGCATCTGACGAGGGCAGAGAGATAAAAGTGCAGCCAGGACATGGAAAGTAAAGCAGCACGGGGTTGCTCTGCGAGATGCAGGACACCGCAGCAGCACTGGGCAGTGCTAAGAAGCATGGAAAAGTGTCCTAAGAGCTGAAAGCTAAGATATCTGATGCCACCGACTGTCACCCAATCTCTGTACACCTGGTATGTGGCATCTGCTGCTATCCTCCCTCTGCTGCTGGACCTGGCAGCCTGCAGTGAAGGCAGCAGCCTCCGGCTCTCCGGAGTCCCCAGTGCAGGTACCACGGGAGGTGGATGACGGATGCTCAGCGTGCTCAGGAATCGCGGCTCCCACCTCAGTAGCACATGAAAGAGTGCCTTGATGCACCTGAGAAGAAAGAGTTTACATTACAGTGAGCTGTGACCTACTTTTAAACTCTCTCTCCTACAGCGAGGTGCCAGTATCGAGCGTGGCATTACTGCCCGGCTGCTGACATGCACTTTTGCAGCTTACACCTGAGGGAGAGCACATCTCAAACACAGCAGCAGCCTGGTCAGTGCTCTGGGGAGTTCCTAGCCATTAAATCTAGATCTTGTAGAGCCTGCAAGCAGCCCCAAAAGCATCTGCTTCACATTGAACTTCCACTGGTTTTGACCCCTAATTTGCTTTGATTCTTTGAAAAACCCCAGCTTCCCGCCCCTGGAGGTGGCGGCTGCC
>NW_009259719.1:1011984-1017501 GCF_000687185.1 Egretta garzetta
GCTGAACCGGTGCCATTTGCTTTCTGCGTTGCAGTCTTTTTGCCAAATGCATGCCCTAATTTTCTGTCCTCTAGGTCTGGCACCACTCATCTGCTTGCAAACGCCCCCCAGCAAAAAGTCCACCTCTTTTCTGTGCTCCTTCTGTGTTCTCTCTCTTTGGATGCAAATGCACATTTGACAGAAGTCAAACTCCTCTGTGCCTCATGCCCCAGCGGGGCAATCTAGAAAAGGGACCACAGGTAACCTCCTCAGACCCATCTTTTTATTTCCCATGACAAAGCTCAGGGTATGGATACCTCAGATGATCTTTAAAAATCAGTGGGAAAACCCCTATATTTCAGCTCGCTGACAATAGTGAAGAATACTTACAGAACAGGTTTGGGAGATACACCCCAATCCCCTTCCTTCTCATAGCGGATTTGGTGGATACAAAAGTTGACATGCAAAGTAATATTTCACTTGTTTTTTTCAGCTTTATTTAATGTTTTAGAAGCAGTAAAAATAATATATAGACACCAGAATTTTTCTTTTTTAATTAGTGTTTTGAGGAAGAGATGGAGGGAGGAGGAAGGAATTATTTTTATTTACTTCTTTTTTTTTCACAGTTTTGCCAACATCTGCAAAGTGTTTTGCTTGACCTGATGTGGCCTTCTGGGCTGAAAACCACTGTGCTGGCCTGAAAAATGTTGCTGACCTTCCTCAGCTGGGCGCAAGGGTAACCACATCACGTAGGCACATGTCTGGGAGAAGTTGCAGCAAGACTTGTGGTGCCTGGCAAAGCCTGGGGAGAAGACAGCCCTTCATAATTAGTGGAAGAGGAGCAGCAGGAGGGGACATCTCTGGTGGAGAAGGTCCATTTGTGTTAGGTGCAGAGATAGGAGCACACTTTGCCTATTGTGTTGGAGAGGCATTTAGAAGACTGTGTGGCATCGTGGTGGGACGTGCCAATGTGCAGTATCATTAGAGCCCTCCAGAGCCTGGGAAATGCTGAATGGAGATTGAAGCTGGAGGTCTTTTCTCTCCTCACTTTTGTTTTGCTACTGTCTCTGAGTTTGCCTGGAGGGCAATCTCTCACATGGCCGGGATGGGACACCCTCCCAGGATGGTCTCCACCACCCAGTGAGAAGGAACGTGTGGGAGATGGTGGGTTTTGATGCTCATGCAGGTAGAGGTACAAAGAAGTGAGGTGTAATCTCCGCTGAAAATCTGAGTGAACCTCTCTTAAGGATAAAAGAGTAGAGTGCATGAAGCAGGGAAGATCAAAGTGGAGGTATTTGGGTGCGGATTGGAACTGTGAAAAAGGTTCATCCCTCAGGCAAATCCAGAATTAAGCTCTCATTTCAGGTTTGATGGTAACAAATTCCCACCAGAGGATCTGCTGAGGCATCCACCGGCCTGGAAAACACATGATCTGGTCCTGAAAAGCCAAGTCTTTTACATGTGGGTTCCAAGTAACGGATTAACACTTTAGAGGAAAAAAAAAAAATTGGATCCAAGTATGCAAATCCCCACCACCCACAGTCATATTAAAATAGCTAATAGATCAGAGGGAGGTTACGCTCAGGTCATGTCTCTGTTTTCAAACGTATCCTTTGGATGCAGAACTGGGAAACTAACAGCGCCCATAAACTTCTCTGATCACTGACATTAACTGGAAAAATCAGATGTGAATGCAAGGCAGAACCCCCATCTTCCAAAGTTACTGAAACTTCAACTCCTACCTGTGTCCAAAGAGAAAATTCATTATCAAGCCCATTTCCTAGATGTTAACACTTGTTTCCTTCATGTTTTTTAAATAAAAATAATAGATAGTTAATATGACAGCCCAGCAATTAAACATATTTAGTTCCTGTTGAAAAGGAAATGGGTTATGACTTTGCATGCAGGCAATGTATTATTTCTTTTGATAATTTCTTTTAACAGAAATGTTTTCTTTGGCTAATCCACTTCTTCAGTCTGCTCTGCCCAAATTGTTTTTCTGAGAGGAGTAGTATATGATACAGATCTAATGGGGTGTTTTATTTTGGACCAAGTAATTGCATTAATTGGTACAGCCAGTGATCAATGTAAATTAAAAAAAAAGAAAAAAAACTACAAAGGCTTACCATTTCAAAGCTTTCCAAGAAAATATTTGAGTAGTGAAGCCATTTTGGGTACACAATTAACCCTTCCATCTGCAGCTCTGTCAAACAAATCCTGTCCTACACTTGCACTGACACTATAGCCCCATTAATAACTGGTACTATCATGGGACCAGAGAAAGAAAATAAGTGCAGTTCACTACCGTCCTTCTCTCCCTCCCTTCTTCAGCTGAAATGACTGAGAATGGATCATGACAGAACCACTCGTTACAACCTAACCTAACCTAAGGAGGACATGTGGGATGAGTCCTTCCTCTTGCTAGGCCCACTGGCCATCCTCCCCTTGTGCCCTGCATGTATCACATCATTAGGGCTTTCCGTGATGGTCTGTGACACAAACCTTGACTTACGGGAACAGGAGTCCAAACGTGAATAGCTCAGGGCCAGACCAGGATAGATTTCCTCTATAGCTTTGAAGTTAGCAGATTGGCAGATTAGTAATTATCTGTGCTACAGTTTTGATGGCCACAAGAAGATGTGCTGCCTGCCCTGAAACACTGAGAAACTGGGAACATTATGGTTTGAACAGCTGTTTAACACAGACCCTTCTCAATCAGTCATTTTCTCCCACCCCAATAACCTTTCTCGCTAGCAAAACCTATCGACTCTAACATTGTTGGAAGTGACAACGTTCCGTGGGAAGCCAGGGATGCATCCATCTTCTGACAGTAGGAGCTGCTGTAGTATTGTACATGTCCCTGCAGACACCCAGATTAATAGTTTGACCTGGTTCCAAATGCAAAAAAGTGTTTGTGGCAGAGGCTTTGTCACAAAAGGCTGCCAGAATATTCTGCCAGACAGCAATAAACTCAATTTACATTATAACTTAACACTTCCTTACCCCTCATCTTCCTGCCAAGTATGACAACATAACATGCAGGAGCCTGCAGCACGGTGTAGGAAAAAAAAACCCCTCTAACGTTTTCAAGCAGAAAATTCCTGTGGAAGACCAACTTGCTCACTTGGAGAGCTGCTGGAAACTTCTGAAAAGCACTGTTAATAATGTCCTGTCCCCAGAAACTCCCTCCTGCCTGGCTCAGGGTATGATGCTGGGCAAAATTACCATGCTGTGTCCCTGCAACCTTTCCCTTGTATCAAGAGACACAAAGGTCTTGGCTGGTCTCATCCGACATGGCTGGGGCATAGCTGCTCTGCGGCTGCTGTTGGACCCAGCATCTTTGCGCATTGACCTGCTGCTGCTAGAGACTCACCACGGAAGACTTTTTTGCCCTGGTGTTGCCATGCTTCTTTGCTCAGAAGAGTCTCTGCCTTTTGCAGTCAAGCTAGAGCCAGTTTTTGCCCTCGCCTGTGCTGCAGACAGATGCTCCACCACACTACAGAAACCTGCTCACTGCAGCCTTCCAGCTTCCTCTCTCACCTTCTCTTTGCCAAAACTTTTTCCTCTTCATTGTCACCTGGGACTGAGATGATTTAAGGTTATGTGAAGCTTATGCTGTTTCAGAAGCACAAAGGGAATTTCAGTCAATAACCAGTAGAGTTTCCTCTTCACTGGTGTAGGTATACACTAATGACAAAAGCTGCAAAGTATTGCAAACTATTTTGTTGCTTGTATTGCTACCTGTGTTTAGATTTGACTTACCAGCACTTCAGAGTATTTTTGAACTCTTGAGAATATTTTGCTCGGTTCCTGAAGAGCAAAGCCAATAGTCCCTATTAAGGAAGCACAACAGATGTCCAGAGGACACAACGAAGAACGGTTCATGGAAGCAGTTCAATTGCTGCTGGAATTCTGCTGTCTTCACCCGTTGCTCTGCTGCAGTGACCTCCAAACTCTGCTAAGGGCATTCGAAACACCAGAGCCAACTCTACTCAAAAAATATTTAACATGAAGGGAAACAGGTTCAAATGGAATGAAAAGCAGAGCATCAGCAAATTGCAGCAAAGCACAAAATCTGCCTGTGTTTCCAGAATAATGAATGTATTCTGACTACATCAGCTGTGTGTATCCACGCAGTAGCCAGCCATATTCAATATTTTTAATGTATACAGCCACATTTTGTCTCCAGGAACAGACTAATGCTGTAATCTGCATTAAAACCCTAGTATTTTCTAACAAAAGAGATCCATATCTGAACAGTTCTGATGGAGCTCCTCTTCTTTTTCTGGTACAGGTATGACCCCTTACTCCAAATGCTCGGCCTCCTCTGTCCCAGTTTTGACAGCTAATGACAAAGACCTACCTATTTTCCTCCAGACGTGGTTGTATCTCTGAGAAAGGCCTGGTGACTGCTGTACTCCAGTATCTTTGAAGGAAGAATTCCTTGTTAATATGGTTTTCTGGAAAGTAGCCTGTTTGTTTATGGCCAGCTCAGAGGACAGGCAGAAAGGACACATGAATTTCTGGTTGTGGACATAGACATAACACAGTGTTTTTGCAGTTGATACTCACAAATTCAGAAGCAGTTTGGAATGAAAGCTATGCTGTGCAATCGGGCTCTTATTTTATGATAACCAGGTACAGAAAACAGTGTGATTTCCCAATGAGAAAATGGTGGGCACAAGCTTTCTGAGCTGGAAATGGAAATAAAGAGCATTCCCATGTGTGTAGTCTGGAACAACACCCATCAGTTTAACTCCAACAGGAAAATACGATGGTCTCTTGGGTGCCTGGAACTGTCTCAAACAATCCACCTGTCCATTAGTGCGAGTGATTTGCTTTCCTTTTTGACACACAGATGCAGTTTTATCAAGCACCAAGGCTCAGTAATGGAAGAGAGTTACTCACTCTGCAACTCCTGCCTCCAAATCAGCCACTGTGGCTGTTGCCATGACCTAACTCCATCAAAAGCATCTTTGGTGATGCAGGGGGAAGAGGTTAGTGGTCCAGCTCAGCTCCTGGCAGGGAATGGTCTACAACAGCAGATAATACGTGCCTAAGGCTCGGCTTGCATTGACCTTGCTGTTGGCAACCCCATCAAACAGACTAAGGACTGGTGCAGAGGACCGTGTTCCTTTCTTGCCCTGAGAGGATCATGCTCCAGAAGAGTGACCCTGGGTCTGTACTCCGTGCCAAGCCTATGTGGATTTGTGGGGTTTGGTTTCAGCAGCTTGCCAGGCAGGCTGTTTTCACTAGCACAAGAGCTGCTTTTAAAAGGAATCAGCAAGGCAAATATCTTTTGTCTCCCTTGTTCTGGTAACAAAGGTAACACAAATTACTAGGAAGGCTGAAATGAAAATGGAGAATGAAAATAATTAAACCCCTCTCCTACCAGACATGCTGGGCCTGGCTTTCTGCTCTAGCATTATACAGTTAGAGCCAGCAGGAGCAGAGCTGTCTGTAAGAAGGGCTCTCAGGGTTATCTTAAATAGTTCTAATGTAGCTAATGTTTTTCCTTGTTTCTTCCATGTGCCAGCA
>NW_009259719.1:1017613-1034448 GCF_000687185.1 Egretta garzetta
CAGCACAGTCTATGAAGTGAGCGACATTTTGGAGCCCCATGCATCTTGTCAACCCAAAATTAGCAACTGAAATAAGCCTTGCAAAGAATGGGGTATGTGCTGGTCCCAGAAAGACAAACGTGCTTTCAGTGGGCCCAGAAACTCAGTTCTTGGTGCTGGAGAGCTGTTTGGATGTGCTAACGTGAAGTTTAATGGTGCTGGGACATACCTAGCAGGGAAAAATTCCTGCACATATTTTCTTTGCATCTTCCTTTTAATGAGTGGATGTAGCAACCCTGAAAGAGCCACATATTAGTGCAGATTGGAGACAAGAATCCTGAGGGCAGATACCTTGCTGGATTCCACACACAGCTCTGCCGAGGCTCTTCCTTCCTGACCTGAAATGGCCTTGTTCTGGCACAGAGGCTTAATTCTGCCTCTGCTCCTCTGTGCTGGCTTTCAACAGCTTTTGCTATGCCTTACATCAGCTCTGGAGCACCCTGTCTAAGGGCCTCTCACCTGACCAGCAGGATGCTGTGGTTCACCGATGCATATAGCTATGATGAAGCCCCCCCCTCCTCATCTTCTAACAGATAAAGGGTGAGGCACTCGTCTTGTAACCTCCTTTGCTATCACTGGTCTGCATGAGCAGGGACAGCGTCTTCTGGTCCAGGATAGAAAACAATATTACACATATGACAGAGGAAAATGGCTGAAATCACTCAGCTGCATATGACTAAAGCCAGATATGAATCCTGGTCTCCCAAAATGAAATTTGCTCACATGTGACCACCCTGGAAAACACTATGGTGGGAGGATTTTGCAAGCACTTGGCACTGATTCCGCTCTGCTCCCCTTAAGTCTGTGGGATCACAGCCCTTGTAGGAGCAGAGCTTTACCCTTATGAAGTGTTTCAATATTTTTGACTGATGAATTTGCACATTATATATGTGAAGCCATATGTGACTCTGTCGGAACCGCTCCAGTTTCCTATCCCTTGCAATGTGTTGTGCTGCTTTTAGCACACAGAAACATACGCTTCCTATCACTCATATTGACATGCCATCGGTTTGATTGGACCATTTCTCGACCGCTGGAGACTGGAGTAGCATGGCTTAAGACAATGGGTTACTCTGATTTATACCAGATTCAACTTTTCCGTAAAATGATTAATATGTTCAAAACAGTGCCACACTGGGGTGAAAACAGGACTGCAATTTTTGACAGAAAACCAGGGGTCGCTTTTTGTTTCAGTACAGACATCTTTCAGACCTGCTTGCTGTTCGTATTCAGCTTGCACATTGCAGTGCCTTCTTTCCATGGAGAGAAAGCCTAGAGATTGAGAGCAATGGTGTCCCTAAATTGTAAGGCTGTCTTTGGTGCCACACTAGGAGCTCTTAACACAGCCATAGGAGTCCTAGGCAACGAGCCCCGCACAAAACACTGTGCAGATATGCAGCAGAAAGAAAAATCCCTGCCCAGAGATGTTACGGTCAATGTGCTCAGCATCCTACTTAGAAAGGTAAGTTTGGCTCTGCACCCAGCTGACAGAAGAGGCCAGAAGTTCAGATACCACAGCGAAGGTGCAGTATAACCTAACAGAAGACAAGAGCAGAACATAAACCTGGAAAGCTACTTATGTCCATTAATAGTTTTCTTTTTTTTTTCTCCCCAGTGAACAAAGGCATAGGGAATAATAATGGGCTCCGTGCTTGTTAGCATCAAGTTTTCTCCAAAGCTCCTGTCCTCTGTCATGCAGTATCCAAAAGGAAAAGGCAAAGCAGTTCAAAGGCAGGAGGGAGTCTAAGTTCAGTCTGCTGAGCAGAGTTTGATACCTTTGAGTCTCATTAATGTTTATGTAGGTTGGGAGAATTGAAACTCTATGCAACAACTATGGAATATATGTACTCAAAACTCCACTCATTGTATAGAGACACACCTATGTCTTCCCCGTACGAGTTAGTGGCACTTGATGCTTTACAGTTCTTATCAAATCATTGTGCCTCAGTCAGAGTTACACCTCATTTCCCCCTCCCATAAATATATTATGAACACATAATGTTTTAATAACTCCACAGGAAAATTGAAAATAAGGCAAAGATGGCAACTTATGGATATAAATTTCAACAGCCTGGTTTTTTTATGAAGTCATTAAATGCTTCAAATTGAACAAAAGGTAGGCTTATAGCTTTGTTTAGCAGCAAATTGGAAATATGATGAATTCTATAACTCTGGGAAAATAAAACTGACTTTGTCAACTAATTTTCCTTCCATTAGGCTCCACAATTCAACAGGCAGTGATACTTTTTTAAGAGGATCAGTAGACATCCTGATGAATTCCCAGCCTGACCATTGACGGTGATTTCATCACAACTCTTTCATTCACAACTACTTTAAGCAAATATGCTCTTTACTATGATTGATGGGGAAGGAATGCATTTCAGCATATATATGAGGATGCTATGAAGAAATAAAGCCGCTTCTTCAGCTTAGCTTCTTAATGTGATTCTGCTTTTCTCTTAAAATTAGGGACTAAATTTTTACGTGGGCTAATTGTGAACCTTCTGTATCTTATTTGCTGGAATGCAAATTTGTTCCAACCACCTTTCAACCCACCGACAGCAGCATTGAACTTTGAGAAATAATGGCTGAACGTGGCACCAGATCTGAAACACAAGGGTTAACCTTCACAGTTAGAACAAACCAAATCAAACCCACTTCATCGGGAGACTCCGCATTCAGTTGGAACCCTTAGCATCTCAAGCCCTCTGCATTGGTTCATCTCTCACAACAACCACTTGTCTTACAGGATTGGTGATTTTGGAGCAGTTCACAAGGAAGCAGGGAGCATCTTCGGGCTGAGCAGCTTTCCCAGAGCAGTGTGAAAGCCCATAGCAGAAGAGAAGCAGTCAGAAGCAGCAGCTGACAGGCTGGTGAAGATGCTCTGCTGGTGACTAGAAAATTCACAGGCTGACTCTTCATGGAAAGAAATACTAGTTACCTTAATAAAATAAAAGGTGCTCTGTGAGGCAGAATGGCATCATCAAAGTACTAATTCTGTCTAAGACTGATTTATTATCTGCTGAGCTAATAGATTAACAAAACAAAACACAAAACACAAGCAGTGGGTGTGATATACTGGAAAGTCACCAACCTGGTGAAGATTTACATGTAGTGATGAAGGGGAAAAAGCCATCACTTTCCAATTCAACTCATTTGAACTTGTGCCAGGCACAATGAGGGAATTGTGAAGATCTGGTGCATGCATAATCTGTATGGGTACATGTGTACAACGGTTACTGTGAGAAACACAGCACATGCAGGGATGCTGCACTGAATACAGGTCAATGTACAAAGAGCGAGAAAAAAACATTGGTGGAAGCTGGATAGTACAAAGCCAGGGATAACGAGAAAGCCTTTGTGTTTGCGTGTGTGTCTGCATGTGTGCTGGACATAAGCTTGCAGGGGGTGTTATGAAAACAAGCTTCATCTGACAAGCTTTTTATTACTGCTATTGAAGTATGAAGTTAGGCCTGGGCTTGAGCAGAGAACTCACCCTCCTTTGAACAGTCCTGGGAGGCAATACCAGAAACCGAGGAGAACAGAGAGCTGGTTTGGAAAAGTGTGAGCAAAATATCTAGGTCCCACATCATCCTCTCTGCTTTCGCTGTAGATTAGACCCTCAAAATCCCCCCAGCCCCTCCTGCAGCCCTTTCCCTTTCCTCTTTCTTACACTTCAGGGTGGAAACATCACAAGTGATGACAGCAGCTTATTTCAAGCAAATGCTCCCTGAAGTTTTATATAAGGGGTTAAAGACCCAAGTCTGAGTAGCTTGAACAGTCCCTCTTGGTAAAGTGGCTTCTCGAAGTGCAAGAAGTTTGGTGTAAGACATAGGACATGTGGCAAAGTCTCATTCTAAGCCAGGAGGGACAATTTCTCTCTCACTGATTTGTGATCAACTTTGGGTAAACTCGGGATATTTAGCAAGGAACAGGGGTGAGGAGAGACTCCAAGATGCTCTCCTGTTCTCAGAAGGCAGGCTAGGTAGGAGCACACGGAGCAATTCCTCTTCTATCTGCCAAAATACTGGCACTCAAAAAATTGTCTCTTCTCCTTAGCCCCCCTCTGCAGCATCACATCACCTACCACCCAGAGACAGCAGGACCTCCAGACCATCCAGGAGAATGGACATCCTTATCAATTAGCCATCGTGACTCTCCAATGACCCAGACCTCCTGTCACTGTTTGGGCAGCCCAGCCCTCCGTGGAGCACCACTGAGGAGCCCAACACAACACCCAGCCCAGCCACTGAACATTTGACGTAGTAGCGGGCAAGAGGGAGCTGATCACTGTATAATGCAAGTGAGGCACTGGTGAAGTATCTACCATATTCAGATATATAAAGCAGCTCTTTCTCAGGCTATTTGCTAACAGGTCAATGTTGCCATCTCTGTTACCCACCCACCCTTAACTGCTTTGAAACACACACCGGCATTTGTCAGTGAGATGGATAGTACGTCTTTCAGGCCAGAGACGTATTGTGGGCTGTAAGGCCACGTAAATCATCCTGGAAGCAAAGGCAATGTCACATTTTCCTCTCAACTGCAATCAGTAGGGGTTCAGCATGGAAAAGGAGGTGAGCGCCTGCACATGTGTGCTTTGAATAAGCCAACACCATTTTCCCAATCCCAGGCTTGGGAATTACAGGCTCACTAGGGGAGAATTATCCATCACATAGAAAAGCAGATGAAAACTCAGAAAAGAATCCCTTATTAATCAATAGCTGATCTCCCTAAGCAAATAATTTCCAAATTTAGGAGCTGTGCTAGCACTGGGAGACCCAGCAGGGATTACAGCAGCAGTTTTATAGCAGAGAGTGCCACCATCATGAACTTAATTTACTGAGTCTTTAGAAGGAGGAGGGTGAAATCGGACTGTGGTACAAATCATGTTGCTACTGTAAGTTTAGTTTGCCAGACACAAATATCCTTCCAGCCAGGTAGCCTGGTGCTATAAACTAACATATGTCAGCCTGCCATAGACCCCCAATTTAAAGTTTCCATTTGGCTCAGTGGGAACTAATTGTTAGGTTCTGGCTTCTTCTGTTTTCTTTTTAATGTCAAACACCCATCCAGTGAGAGCTGCAAATAATACCCTCCTAAGGGTAAATTGTAAGCTCATTGCTCGTTTAAGTCACATTGAGTGAGAATACTCCCTGGCTGTGCTCTGTGAATCAAAGACAGAGCATATGCAATCATCTGAAGCAGCAGCAGCAGCCGCATTTCCCAGAAATCTTTGGGAAACCTGACACAATTACCGATCAATACCCTCTCCAGTTAATTGATGAGCCATGGAGCCAAAAGGGAAAAAGAAAAAAAGAAAAGAAAGAGGCTATCAATAAATAATCTTAGTTAGGAAACTGGTCCGAGGAGAGGTGCTTAAAGTTTAAGGGAGGATGCCCACGCACAGGAAGAAAAATGTTGATTGAGAAGAAGAGGAGCGTTCTCAGATAGATGTGTCTTTTGAAGATAATGGGCACGGCAGGAACTGAGTAAGACGCAGCGATGAACCCTGGAGAGACTGAAACCACTGGGTGCTAAAGGCAAACATCTGCTCATTGCTACTGAACTGCTACCTGCAACTTTCATCCTGACCCTCTCCTTGCTGTCACTCTGGGAAGCCTTCCTCAGTCCCTACCAACACATGCCAGGCCTTCCTTCAGTCATTCAACATTGAAAATCTTTTCTGTGTACAAAGGGGTGGCTCTGAACTGGACCCAGTTTAGGAACCCAGCTGGTGCATCCGGTCTGACTGACAGCAGGACAGAGCCCTGCAGCTTGGCAGGACTAAGCACAGCAGAGGGGACAGTCCCAGGAAGGCATTAGCAGAATGGTCCGAGCTCAGGACTGATGTTCACCAACAGAGCTTCAGGGGTGGCGGTGAGTGATGAAGGATGGGAAAGGCAGGGGTCTGAGCCTTTCATTCCTGAGGGGAATAAAGATGCGGTTTTGTGCTTCAGTGAGTGTATGTGTGAACTTTGAAGAGGAGGTCTTCACTTTTATGAGCTGGAAATTCACTCACACATGTAAAAATAAAAATGAGATACATTTCTAAAAAGAGGCCTCTGATTCCGTTAAGATGCTCAGACTCTCCTGAGGACCTGCCAATAAATTTCTATCAGCATTATGTATAGAGGAGAAAAAACTACTTCTGTGAACTTGTGGTTTAACCCGGCAGGCAGCTGAACACCACCCAGCTGCTCGCTCGCTCCCCCACTCCCTCAGCGGGATGGGGGAGAGAACCAGGGAAAAAAAAAAAGTAAAACCCGTGGGTTGAGATAAAGACAGTTTAATAAAAGAAAATAATAACAATAACAATAATAATAATGGTAATAGAATATACAAAAGATACAAAACATGTGATGCACAATGCAATTGCTCACCACCCGCTGACCGATGCCCAGCCCATTCCAAGCAGCAATTGCTCCTGCAAACTCCCCCCAGGCATAACCTCATATGATACGGAATAGCCCTTGGGCCAGTTTGGGTCACGCTGGCTGGCTGTCACCCACTGCTAATGCAGGCAGATGCAGAATGGGACCAAATCACCCTGTAGAAGGGCTGAGTACAGAGTCCACCTCATCCCAGCTATGGAGGGACTCAGAGCCCATAGATGAGGCCAGGCATCTCTCTGTCTCAGAGCCTGAAACTCAGGTTCCCCCTGCAAATACCCACTGGAGCTCTGCTCCCAGCTCTGCGGTGCGTTTGTCCTGTCACTCCGGCTTCGAGTCACTTCACTGCATATGCCACTATTTCACCCCTCAGAAAACAGGGCAATATTTGTCCTGACTTGTGTCTTATCAGTATCAGGAGGCTTCATAACTGACAGCCAGGATAAAGGTGTTGAAAAGGGCTCTGAGCCTGTTGCTTTTATTGAACACATGGGAAAGGCTGTTTTATCAGCTGTCACATGTACGAAAGACAACACACTCTTGTCTTCTGGCCGAGGAGCTGACATGCTTTTGTGGGTAATCCTGGCCTTTTAAGGGGCCATTTCTGAGCCACTGGTTCGCCCTGCATCCGTCTGTCTCCTTAGTCGCTGGGTTGACGGCACAAATTGGTGCAGTGCTTTACCTGGTTAACCCCTGAACACTGCAGCTGCAGTGAGGGATTGTACATCTCCCCCCGTCAGCACAGAGTTTAATGAGCAGCCCTGGAAGAAGCCCAGTGGTTTCTAAAGGAAGGAAAATATGCGTGTGCATGTGTGTGCACGCATGTGTACTCACGTAGAAATAGGGAAGGGGGAACACGGGCGCCCGTTTGAAACTCCTTCTTCTTCTTCCCTTTGATGTGATGGCAGGGCTGGTGCACACACACACAACTTTGTTGCTTTGATAAATCCGTGCCTCACAGGCAAGATTTCAAAGGGAATTTTCAAGCATCTTCCCTCCCCTCCTCTGCTGAGTTTGAGCAGGGAAGGGGGGAAGCTGGGTGGAAGTGGAGAAGTCAGGGTGTCAGCTATGCAAGGCGCAGATGTGATAACCATTGGCGGCACCAAAACTGCTCTTGGTTCAGGCACAGGCAGAAGGACAGGCTCTCGTCTTGCTTTTGTCTTCCAGGTCAGTGGAAGGTGCTACACCTCTGTGCCAGGGTTGCCACATGTACAGATGAATGTTCTCACGGGTGGGAGTGGAGGGCGATCAAATTGTCAGGCTCTGGAATGGGCTGCCCAGGGAGGTGGAAGAGTCCTCATCCCTGGAGGTATTTAAAAGACAGATAGATGAGGTACTTAGGGACATGGTTTAGTGGGATGTCAGGGTTAGGTTAAAGGTTGGAGTCGATGATCTTAAAGGTCTTTTCCAACCAAAGTGATTCAATGATTCTAAATATTATTCCTACCACCCTGGGAGTTTGTTGTGGGTTCTGGCCTGTTGGCATGGAAAACAAAACCCCGCTATGATTTCTACTGACTCACCTTATCGTTTGGAGCCTGTAAATGAGGCTGGTGTCTCTCATCTTGAGAGCAGTGCAGTTTTGCAGAGACCATGAAGGGATCCCTGTGCCCCTGCATACAGGGAAAGGGGAGCTTCCCACTATCCTCAGCCAAAAAATGAGATACTGTCTGGGCTCAGAAACAGGATTTGGAGGCTGTGATTAAGAAAGAGTCTAATGTAGGAGCTGGAGGCCTCTGGGGAATAATCTGGCTTAATAGTTTTACTGCAAAAAAAGGACACATGCAGGAGGAGATTGTAACCTCTAAAATGTTTGCGGGATAAAAAATCAGTCCCATTAAAGTCACTGTGAATTTTACCATCACCTCCAAAGAAAAGAGGCTTGTTTGGCCTTTTTGGCCTAAAAGCCTCAGCTGATGTGAGAGCATGCCTTGCATGGACCAGCCGCACAGTTCCGTGCTGCTGTCCCCATCAGCCACATGGGCCATCCTTCCCTGGTCAATGCATGCTTCTGCACCCATGCAGGCGTGCTGAAATGTGCCTTCACGTGGCTGGCATGTTAATGGTGGGTGTTAGAGAGGAGTCAAGGCAAAGAGGACCATTGAAAACTGCCTTTAAGGTACACGCGGGTAATGATCTGCATGTGGACATGATAAAATCATCAAACATGAAAACTCGCAAGGACAGATTTGCTCTTGCACTGGGAACGTTACCAGTTCTGATATATGCACCGCTCTGTCTGACCCTTTTCAAGAGCAGAAGTGGCGGTGATGCAGGTGGTGCTTACAAAATTTAACGTGCCTCTCCCGTGAAGAACAGCTTTCCTGCCAGAATATGTGGCAGAGGTGAGCTTCATACACACACCAGCTCCAAAACCTGCTGCTTTATTATGGGACGACCAAATGGATAGATCACAGGGATCCAGAGAAACTGTGGGAAAATTCTCATAAAGTTCCTCTTATTCCCCTCAAAACATTCAGTTCTTTGACTTTTCCTGCTCACGTTTCCCCTGAAATTATGCATTTGGATGACAGTCCATAAAAACCCAATTTTTTTCTCAAGGAAGTCCTAACAGTGTGATTTTCTTAGTTGGGGTTTTTTTATGGGATAGTAAATTACCTTAAAAAAGGATTTGAATTTTTATTTTGGGGGGAAATTGAGTAATTTTATCATGGCAAAGCTGAGAGCAATTTGGAAGTCACTGTCAAATGTAGAACAATACCCAATTTTTTTTCCATGTGAAACATTGCTTTTTCTTGATCTTCCCACAAATCTCTTTTATTTTTCTCTGCACTTTTTTTTTAACCACACTTTCCCCAACCAACTTACATACAGATAAGCAAAATAGTTCCTACAATATGATTGTCACACATCTATCAAACCTCAGACTTTTGTCAGGGGTACAAAAAAATAAAAAGACAATTGTTTTATTTCTAATGGATTAACAACCTATCCATTTCATTTTATATTGAGGGATTTGGATTTATTTACAGAGCTGGTGGAATACTTGGCTGAATTAACAATTTTTGCTTGGTTTATAGTCAAAGCAGAAAAACCCTCCTATTTCACCTTTTATGTGGTATTATAAATCAGCTTAGGTTCATAAGGAATTCTATGGGTTTCTACTCTAATATACTCATAGAGCAGCATAAAGGGCTTTAGCATGAATTGGAAAATGGAAGTAGTCACTGTATGCCACATATTGCCAGCAAGCAATATGACATCAATGTGTTCTTGTAGCAGCAACATATGGTTTCCAAAAAAATCCATCCTTAAATATACATTGATTTTACTGAGATGGGAAACGTAGAATGTAAAACCTGTAGGAGAGAGGGTGGTGGACCTCAAATCAAATATTATGATCTGCTGAATCGAATCTAAATTTTAGATTGATCTTGCAAGCAGCAGATTCTTGCCTGAACTTCTGTAGTGATTTGAAAAAGATGGTGTTCAGGAGCTTTGCATATTACCACAGAGATATGTAGCCAAATTACCTCCGTCTGGATGTGCTAGAGTTTCTCTTCTGACTACAGTACCGCAAGTCATCCTAAGAGCCCTGGTATGATGGATCGTCTTGGGAAAAGGAGTTCAAAAGCCAGAAAGCACCCGAACCAAACCAAAATTAAACATGCTGGTATTTTGTAATAGAAATTATTAAACTTTTTACTTTGCCAAAGTTGTCTATGCTGCACCAGCCTGCTCAAACATTCTAATGTCAGAAACTCACACAGGGTTGCAGCTTGCATTTCCCATTAGCTCTAACAACAAGATATTTATGTAGGGCTTGTCATTGTTCCATTCGAGTCTCTCCTAAACTTTAATTAATCTGTCCTTTCAACACCCCTGCAGCCCTGTAAAGGAAGGATACAGCTGGTATTCCTTTTTGCATGATTAAACGCCTTGCCCAGGGTCACCCCAGGAGTATGAGGCAGAGCCAGAAACACAGCCTAGCTATTCTTAATCTCAAAAGGCTATCCTTCTTGAAATCTCAGCCTTTGACAAATCTTGGCAGAGGTTCAGTCAAGTCTCATCCTAAATTCCTTCAACAGTCGGTTCACATTCACTAAGAGCTGAGCTCCAGGGGCATACGATATTCAGCCAGGCTGGCTTCTGCATGTTTTCTTGGCCAATACGGCTGAGGGGTGCCATATCTGAATCAAGCCAAGGCTTTGAATTTTTTGAAATTCATCCACTGCTCATCCTTACTGTTCACACCTCCAGACAAAGGGAAGTAACTGCTCTTCTGGTACAGCCAGAAGGAAATGGAACTTCTTTTTCTGCATTTATTCAATCTTATTTAGCTCCCTTTCTCTCTCTTCTTACAAAATGTATAGTGAACACGTAAGCTATAAAAAGCAATGAGATGCAATTTATGCAAGTAACATGTTAGTGCACCATAAGATCCTGTCCCTTCGATGAGTTAGACTGGGATACATTTTTATGTCTGGGTTTCATGCTGGCATGTCTGTAGGTGCTGGCTAATATGGCAGGTGCCAACTGGAGGGCACCTAATATATCAGCCTTGCAAATCAAGGTCAACTACCCGTATAAAGACCTGACCGCAATATTGCCAAATGGCAATTTCACTGTTCTACTTGGCCCAGGGGAAAGTGCAGCCATGGCCGTTTGTTCCCTTCCTGGCACTCTTTGGTGCAACACATCTGTTGCTTCAGCTGCTATCAGAGCCTTTGGCAATCCCTTGCCCCTATCTGGTCTTTGCCAGCCTGCTTTGCATGGTAATTTGCATACCACATCCTTTCTGTTTGAAACCATAGCTAATGAAACAGGTGGCTGTCATTATTAACAGCACTTGCTAACTAACTCCACTCCAGCACCACCGCTTCTTGCAACATGCTGGTGGCATTCCTTCCTTCCGCTGCTTCTTGGTGGGCACAGCCTGCTGATGCCACCCCTTTTCCCGCAGTCCTGCCATTGCTCCAAAAGGAATGAATAGGCTGCCACCAACCCAACCAGCACCCCCTTCCTGCACGCTGAATGCCCTCCCAGCCCAGCAATTCTTAATCCAAACTCCACAGGGAAGGGGAAGAACAGGTGGACAGATGGAGAGGACTGGAAAGGCTGGGCAATGGCAGTGCCACAGCCGCAGGAGATCTGTTACAGCAGGGCCTCTGCTATGGCATGACTGCCAGAGCAGAGCTGGAGGTGCTGGAAGGAAGAGTTGACCTGTGGCGTTGGTGTCCTGGCCAAGCTGGCCCCATCCCTTGTGTCTTTTCACCACATTTCTTGCCTCCAGTTGCCAGCGAGTAGGATTGGCCTTGGGAGTTTCAGTCTGAGCAGAGCTTTGTGAAACAGTATGAAGAACAGTGGAGAAAGCTATCACTCAATAGCATCCTCATTCCTGCAGAGCATGGCACAGAGAGATCCTCCCTGGGAGCAATTCACTCATCAAGAGATGAAGTCAAATGGAAGGACCACATGGTACTATGGGTCAGTGCCACCAGGTGGCTCTGGAAGGCATCCTTATCTTTCAGCATCCAACTCTCTCCACTGGACTGCTAGCCTCACTTCTTGCCACCAGGTCCTCAAACAGTATGTCTCACTTCCATTTGTGCTTTAATAAGTTATATTCTGGTCTGTAGAGCAAACCCCTGAAAGGACATTTCAGGGTCCTCTTTGTTTATTGAGGACATCAACCAACCATTTGAATCAAAGCTGGTTTTGAAAAAGCAAGAAGAAATTAATGGCATATATTTTAGCATAGCACATGGCATAGATATGGCTCCTTTTTAACCTGCCCTACAATGAATTTCCACTGTCCTCAGTGAAAGCATTTCTGTATTAATGAAATATATTAAATATTGCTATAATAAACAACCATCATTATGTTTCTTGGGGCTCCCCCAGTCACAGCTCACTGTACATCATTAGTAGAACAGTAAAATAAAATTACAGCTTTATAATGAAAGTACACATTCTGTATGGTAATTTACCCCTTCAGGAGACATCCTCTCAAATTCATTAGATTACAATACTGATTTTCTACAGTTCTTTGAGGAACACAATGTTGAACATGATACGTTGCTCTCAAGTCCTCTAAGGAGGAGCCACCATTCTCATTTGCATCAGTGGGGCTTACACAAACATAGATATGAAATTCAACAAGATTAATCTCCATTATGATTCTTCCCAAAAGATCTCTCCTGGGTCAAAGGACTGATGCAAAGAAACCTCAAGCTTCTCCTAAACATCTTGCTACACAGGAAGAATTGGGTAAGTTTTTTAGAATCTGCTGCAAACAAACATCGTTGGCTATGGAAACACCCTGCATTGTCTTTCATTCAACAATGTTGTAAATTTGGACTTTGAATGACCTCAGGTAGAGACTTACCTGAGTAACCTTTTGCTGTGGTCTGAATACACATTTTGACCTTTTCTTTGTCAGGTGGTATGGAAGTATTACAGTAACGAGAGCTTTCATTTGAAGGACAGCTCCAAGAAAGGGTCTTCTCTAGCTTCATGTCATTGCAAAACACAGACAGTGTTTTTCTGACCATGATTTTCTTTACTCAAAGTCTTATGCAGCCTCAGATTCTTGAAAATTCTACCCCCTTTTTTTTTTTTTGCAAGGGAAATCTTGCAGGAGAAATACAATCCATTTTAAAACACATAAAACAACCCTGGAGGAATTTCAGAAGTCCAAATATTTTGCTTTTCTCCTTTATTTATATTCCATTTGCTTGTTTGGTTTTTTAGAAAAAAAGTTCTTTGCATTCTTATGTCGGAATAATATTATCTGAGAAACCACATAGTCATGCCTTTTCACAAACATAATGCAGTTAAGGAATAAGTAGTAATTTAAGAATGCTCTTAAGATAATCTTGCATGTCAGATCTCTTTGTTTATGAAGATTAGAGCACACATGATAAATTTTTAAGCTCAGCATACTTTCTGTTATGGTGATATTGAAGACACATTCACAAAAGACACAAAGAAAACAGATTCTTTGTATAAACTTGGATAAATCCCATGCCACCTGGGAATAACCCATTTCCCTATTGACCAGACAAAGTCATGGGGGGTTACAGGATCTACCTGGAGACAAGAAATGATGCTTTCCAACACCCTTCCTATCAGGTGTTACAGGGTTCACACAAGAAAACCCAGTGGTTCTGGACCATCAGTTGTGTTTCTATATCCCATATGGGATTATAGTTCTCCACTAAGGATGATGGTTGCCTCTCAACTTAAGCTATGAAGACGAAGAGCAGGTCACCTGGAGGAAAAGACTTCTGAAGAACAGGAAGAGGAGGAAGCACTTGATGAAGCCAAGCAAATTACCTGATGCTCATCACACTACTGATGCTCACTGGAGCCAGTGTATTCCCACTCAGTGAGAGCCAGTCAGAGCTGCAGAGAGAGGTTCATATCTGTGCTGGTTTTAATTCTTCACATTCCCTACAGAAAAGGCATCCCATCCTCCACTCATGCTCCATCCATGGAGGAGGTTAAGAAACTCCTTAGCAAAGAGCGGCATACCACTGTCAATCTCTATAGCTATGACTGTTGCCATTTGCAAGGGGCTAGGGAAGTCAGGAAGCTCTTAGCCACTGACAAACGGTTTCACCCAATAAACGGTGTTGGTATTAAGCTTTTAAAGGCTGGTAAATCTTCCGCTCTATTAAATCCAAACCCATGGAACCCATTAATTGGTGTCTTTCTTACAGTGAAGCGCTGGTTCTAATTTGACATATATTTTATGGATCACTCTACCCCTTGGTTCATAAAAATGATCCGACTTCTCCTCGCCTCACTGGTCGAGGCCACTCTCCAAATGCCTGTCCATAATCTTAGATGAAAAATTATAGCCCTGGAAAGGTGATGTGTCAGAGGAGTGTGAGACACACCGACACACATGCAGATGCGAGGCAGCAATCTGCTGAATTAAAATTACAGAGAGAGGAAATGATGAACTGTCTCGTTAACTCAGCTTGTCGCTCCGATGGCCTCACTCCATGTAAATAAATAGGGAATGGGAAAAAAAAAGATCATTATTAAACACAGCTAAAACAAGAAAGTACTTGGGTCATCACCCGCTCTAAGTGACATCACTAATGATATAGCTGTAACCTCATGATGGCTTGGTCACCCTAGCCTGACCATGGCACTTCTAATGTGTGTACCAATCCTGCTAGAGTCTGAGCACTGCTAGGGGAGGTCTCAGCGTGCCCAATTCCTCTGGCTGTATTGATTGTTCAAGTAATTCATCCAGATAAAGCTCGGTGCTTAACAGGAAAGACCTCACACTAATCTCTGGGTGTTTCCTTTTTTTAAAGCTTGAAGCCATGTATGTTCCATATTGGACATTTTTTTCTCTTTAAGATTCTCTCCAAATATTGAATGAGCTTTGTAACACAGAGACGTTTCTACCGACTTTTAATCAGCTAGCTAAAGAGACAAACAAGCTGAAATTTCAGGGTGCTCTGCAAGTGAAGGTAGCCGTTGAATACCAGCAGCCCAAAACGATGAATACTACACTTACTTCTATCTGGAATGCAGAAAGCAGTTTCACATTTTAATAAAGCCACTAGGAAATCTAGAATGAAATAGCGAGCCACATCATGCAGCCAAATACAACATGATGGTTTTGGAAATGGTATCTGACCTCGTGTTAAACAAAGGTCCCCAGTAAATCACCAGGAAACACTACTCTAGTGAAAGGGCCAACTTTCTGTTGAGAGGCACACTGAGCACACCAGCTTGGGAGTGTCCATGTTTAACACAGCACTTCTTGTAGGAGGAGCAGCAAAAGCCCAAGGGCCCCTGCTTAGCTCCAGACCTGCTGGTTCCATTCTGCATCCCTAATTACACTCTGAGATTTCTTTTTGTTATGAGGTAGTTAATTCTTTTCTTATCCCAGCTTTCTTGTATGCTTTTAAATCAATGATAGTACACTTCCAGCATCAATCAAAGAGCTTTGTACACAAACATATGTGCATATGTCCATTTATACATCTATCTGTCTATACACATACAGCTACAACTGGACCAGGACCTCTCCTGTGATTCACAAGCAGCTCGCTGAGTTAAGGGGTTGTGCCGGTTTTTCCTATGGACACAGGGTTTTGTCCCAAAGCCTTTCCTCTCAGGCTGGGAAGAAGAGTCTCAGATGAAGTTAATGCAAAGACTTGATGCTAGAGTTTAGACCTGAATATTTCAGAGAGCCAGAGCCATATTCCACACAAGACTGCCGGTAGCTTGGGAAAATGATAGTAAAATAACGGTAAACCCAATAATAAACCTTTTCCCCTCCTTTCTTTCCTTCTTTACTGAAAATGTGATAGGGAAGGGAGGCATTGAAAGAGCTCTGAGTGGCCTCCTTTGAATTTCCCCATCAACTTCTATTTCTGCAGACTTTCTTCTGCTCAGCTGCACATCAGTGGCACAGAGAGGGCTGGAGCACTCCGTGAAAGGCTGGTCTCGTGGGCTACCCAGGCTGAGTGAATGCTAAAGCCTCTCCAACAATGTTGTTCTTAAGTGGTTTCCTCATTTTATGGACTTCAGATGTCTCAGTTATTTCAATTACGGTTAACACGATCCACTTATCCAGCTGCCTATATAAGTTCTCAGAAACTACAGGCTTTTTGTCTTTTGTTTCTCTATTCTTTTATATATATTGCATTTCCATCAGTGTGTGCTACTATCAGGCCCTTCACTATGAGACGAGAGAGCAAAACGTGTCCCTGGAGACTGCGCTCAATTTGAATGATAACAATAGCCGGATTTGATAGCCATATACTGCAAATTCTCCACCACCACAGGGGTTTCAAAAGAAATGTGGGAATTTGTTAAGTTTTGATTCTTGTTTCTTCTACTTCTCTATCAGATGCTTAGGGAACACTGGTGGAGATGGGAGGGACTTGCTGGCAAAGGAACAGATTGCCCTCAAAAACTCAGATCAGAGACGAGAAAAGGCTTTTCCCTGAGACATGTATGGGCATTCTGCCTTTTCAGGCCTGGGTGCCCATGCTGCCAATAGCATTTTCACTGAAATCCACTGCCCGCCATCAGCTGCAAGGCTCTGATTGAACCCACGAAAATATGACTACAGGCATGCCATATATGTTACCTCCACGCATACCCCAGACCCATGCCCAGGTTTCATTTAAAGCACACATTTTCACTGGACTGCTGCCGATTTGGTAAAACTTTTCTGAAATCCGAACTCCTGAAAAACTTCTGCAAACCTACCCCTCGTGCCCACAGCTGCTTGGTGCTCCAAGTTGCTTGTGGGTTTTCTTCGACCCGCAGCCAGACAGAAACAGGCTGCAGGAGCCAGATGGCAAGCGGGGAAGCACACTTTGTCACCTGCACCCGTGAAGCAGTTGTCCCCTGGTAACCTTACTCGGCTCTTCTGGTTGCCACCTTCTCCATCCTCCCTCACCG
>NW_009259719.1:1034564-1067678 GCF_000687185.1 Egretta garzetta
TGCTAAGGGAGGGTCCCGTTAGCCCCCCTGAGGTCTTTATCAACATTTGGAGCAGGTATACACCGGTGGCTACGATCTCATGATCTCATCTTGATGCCCCTTATTGAACACAGCAGAGGAGCAGAGGTGTTTGAAGGGTAGGAAAGAGAATGGGTGTGAAAGAGGCATTTCCTATCTGTATTTCTTTCTGTGTCATGAAAACACACCTCCACCCCCTGTAGCATTTAATCAGATCGCTTTGACTTTCCTCCCAGCGCACAGGGGGAGGGGGAAAGTCCCTGGCTAAACCCAGAATGCCATTTTGTGGCAATTTATGAACAAACAAGCTTCCCATCAAACCAATCCTTAGAAATGTCACTCCAGGCTGGCACTAAGCAGAGATTAAACGATGGATTGTCAACCTTCCTTTTTTATTTGATGTTTTGAATTTCACTGTTCCTCTCTTTCATTAAAAATGAACTACAGGGAAAAACGCAGAATAAAATAGAAGCTTTTTACATCTAAAAGTCAAGATAATTATCTCTTATACCCAACCCACTCCTCCAAGACTCTGAATGAAGCCATCATTAAAATCTGTGTCCATCTGGTGACTTTTCCACAGCTAATTAGGTGAAGAAGCCAGTTAACAGATATGTTCTTCTGAAATATCTCTCTCTTCCTCTTTTAAAAAACTTCTAGACATGGCCCATGTACAACCTGGATGCTGCTTGTTCTGTGCCTCAGGTGCTAGGAGAACATGAGAAGAGACATGGTGGGAGATGGCTGCTTTGGTGAGCTGTCCACCAAGGCTCTTTCATGGCATCAGGGTTGGGAAAAAAGGAGGAAGAGAATGCAGGAGACAGCAGGTTTGACTTCCGCCATGCGGGAAGCCCTTTCGGGAGCTGGTTGGATGTTTTGCTGGCAATGTTTCAGTGCATTTCTGCGCGGGGCTTCTTTTAATACTGTGATTTTCTCCCTGTGGTTTGTCAGGCACTCAGCCAGCCTACTAAAGACTCTACCAGATCCCCATCTGCTGCATTTGTTAGAGCTTGTCACCCTAACACCTATGGGCCGAAAGGTACTGATTCCTCCTGTGTCCAGATGGATGGTCCGTGGGATATCCCCTCCTCCTCCCGACCCACACCAGCTCTGCTGTTGGCACTTAGAGGACTGCCAATTTTCAGGATAGCCCCAAACTCACAAGGAGGCTCCTGTGGGACCCCTCCAAAACTGAATGTGGTCCATGCTGGCTATTATAAATGTGAGTGGAGGAGTGAGTAAGGTGCACTGACTGCACTCCAGGTACAGTAGTGTAGGCAGCATCGATCTCAGAGTGCTGAAACCTTCTCTAGGATCACAGGAGAAAAATTCAGCCACCCTTAACATCTTACAAGAGACTGGATCTCATGTCAAGGACAGTGGGCAAGTGTGGCAACTGAGGGCATAAATCACTTAATGATTCTGCTATCAGGGACCCAGGAGTCCTGGCCAGTTATACACATGGCACGTTGCCCAAGGTCAAGGACAGCTGACTGAGGGACTTTCAGAGCTGTCTGTCCAGTCACTCATCCAACCTAGTTTTCCCTTTGCAGGTGTAGCTGGCAGAAGCCTGCTGCCCTCTTTGATAAAGATCCCAGGGCTCAGAGCAGGATCACAGAGCAGCTCATAGCGCCATAACTCATAGCAGGATACACAGCACTCTGGTTCTGTGATCAGGCATGCAAGTAATTGCTGGCAATGCCATCTCCTGTGTGTGTGCAACACACTTCCATGACTACATGCACATCCATCACAGGAATGGAAAAGGCCCTTGAGATTTTAGAGGGCTTTTCTAGTGGGCTATGTGGTCCCTCCTGGTTGAACAGTTGGGCCCCACTGCTTTCTGCTCAGCAGTCTCCATTTAGTTGTGCTGCTTGAGAATATAAGCCCCTGCGAGTACGAACACTACCTTCCTCTCTCTCTCTCTCGCAAATGTCTGCCTCACTTTAGCACAATTACATTAATACAGTTATAATTCTAGAAGGATTGTAACAAGTGAGTAATACAATAACTCCTCAATCTTCTCTCAGAGAGATGTAACAGAGGCCACAAAGACTCTGACACAAGGAAAGCAGAACACACTGACCCAAAAGGTCCTGGCTGTCTTTAATTTCTCTGACTGAATTCATGAGAAGAGAAAATTACTGGAAGGATTTTCATTTTCATTTACTTCCAAAGTCTGGGTCCAAATGTTAAGAGAGCCCAGAAGGGTTAATGTTCATTGGAGTTATCTCTACCCAATGACTCCCTGCTGCTCCTAGATTTACATCATGCAATTGTCATTATAGCTAGAGATGAGAAAACTTGATAAAATGAACCCTGTATGGACGATGGATTGAAATAGAGCTTGGGAAAGAATTGTAGCAAGAGAGGCATTACAGGTCATAAATATGTCACAAGAAAAGGACTTTACAGATACAATCATAGCTCACTACAGTATCATCTAAACTGCTGTGCATCCTGGTTTGCACTCTACCATTCATGAGCAGTATAGGAAAAGCTGTACAGTTCAAACACAGAAAAAGAACGAACAAAGACTATTGCCTTTAATGGTACTGCAGTTTTCAGGAACACTGGGTTTCTTCAAGGCCACACAAGGAAGGTGCTGAGCCAATTAAGATATTTTTCATATCTCATGGTAAGTTCACTGTATTGGAGTTAACTCTGCCTTGTACATCTTCATCAACAATGCAATATCCCTTATACCAATTTAATTTTACATTGCCAGCAAGATAAAGGCAATTTATAAGTTTCAATGAGAGCAGCCTGGCTGGGCTCCAATCCAATCCAGGGAGTGTAACATTTGCTGGGGAATTGCTCGAGACCTTAATGTCTGGCATATGGTGAGCTGCTTTCATTTCTGACCTGTGCAATTAAGGTCAGCGGCGAAAATTACATTAAAACAGTTCTTTATTAATCATGTTCTATCTAGGGCAGATGATGATGACCTCTAAGCACAGAGATCTGACAACCACAAAACAAAATACTCTGAGTCTCAAAAGCTACTCACTTACAAAGCTTTGCAGTAGATTTTCTTCGGTGTTTTGCGCATGGCTTTGAAACAATATCGGTGGTCATGCCTTGGGGGGAATAACAGGCAATCAGTGCTAGAGGGAGAGCTTCATTTAAAGTGTGGTAGATTTGAGAGGGACCTGAGAAGGGAAATCCATGGGGATTTTCTATACCTCTCTCCTCTGTTGGTGAAACGGGTACTGGTTCTCCAAGCAGGTGTTAGTTTCTGAAATGGCTCTGGGTATTTCTTCAGACATTTAACTGCCCTGAAGACCAGCTGCTCTCTCTTTCGACATGCTGTGAAAACCGTGTTGCCTGGAAGCTTGGGGCTAGCAAAACTTTTATTTTCCTGAAGTTCAGCTCCTCATTTTCCCCAAAGAGATGCAAATAAAAATAAATTCACAATGCCATGAATTTGTATCACGCAGTAGGGAGGAAGAAGACACCCCTTCTTGCGCCAAGGGAATACCCCTATAGTCTTCTTCTGGACCTAATCCAAAGCCCACTTAAGAGTCTCAGATATTGGTTTAATCCATTTTTGCCTGGATTCTGTCCTATTCTGTCCTGGACACTTGAAGCCTGTGGAGCTATTGACCCATTTGAACCCAGCTGACCATCAAGTCATACTGAGACACTCTTCAAATCAAACCATGCTTCATCCTCTCATTGATGAGGATGATTGCTGCAGTGTTTTGCTATACAACTAATGCAGTGATGCTGTGTCCTACAGTGTCATGAGCTCATTCCCAATGTCTGGAGGCGAGAAGAGTGAGGCAAACCAAGGCCATATCATTAAGCAGTGCCTCAGTGATGGCTCTGACCTATAGAAGGGAGACAGTGTCAAGATTCAGTAGAAACAGAGTGATGCTGGGACTGAAATGCGAAGTAGTACAAAAACCCCAACACACTGGAAATGATACGTAAAATAGAGGAATCCAGTCAAAGGCAAAGATGAATTTCTAATTTCTAGCAAGAGAAATGTGTAAATGAGGGAAAGACTATCTGAGCCCACATATCTTTATTCCAGAATTCACAAGCATCTGCATTAGGAGCTAATAATAGCAATACTATCTCATCTCACTTCTCTTTGTTGTACATTACTAATGCCAAAAGAAAGAGGAAAATGAAATAAAACAAAGTGTTTCTGTCCCTATTGTTCATTAAAACATCAAAAAAGATTCAGTTTAAAAAGAAAACAATAGCCAAAAAGTTCTGATTTACAGCCAAAGATGTTTACAATCTCAATAAAACAAAGAGTAAAGCAGGATATCACCAAAGCTGCCCAGCCATCAGGAAGCCATTCTGGTAAGATTCTCCCTGAAAACACCAGCCTGTTATGTTGTTTGGGTTTTTTTCTTGATATCTTAGCAATTTTATGGATGGTGCAAACGCTGTGAATTTTTCTAGCAGCTTTGGTGTCTGCTTTCTTGCCAGGGTGAAGGCACACAGAGCCTCCACATTGCTGCCGCAGCTCTGTACCAGACCACCAGAGAGAAGCAGATGCTCTGTAGATTTCACATCAGTGTTCAATATTAAATAGCGATCCAGACTTAAGCAATTATTGAGAAAACCCTTCTAAAATGGAAAGCTGTATTAGCTAACCCACTCTTTGTGGGATCATGCTTCCAATTTGCTTGTTAAATTACAAGGTTAGAGAAGAATCACAGTCATGGGAGCTTTTTGTTGCTAGCAAACGTGCAGGAAAACTTTGTTGGGAACAAACATGTTCTGCAAGCAAAGATGGGGCACAGCTTTGTGTAAGCCAGGCTGCAAATGCTCGGGAAAGCACCTCGGATTTGAGAGGCCTCAAAGGTCACTGACTATATCTGCATCATGTTTTCCAGTTGCTGTGTGAACCAGCAGACACTCGGATGCTGAAACCTTGGCCTCCAAAGTTAAAAGAACCCTTTCAAACTACTTCACCAACATCAGGGCTGTAGCCAAAATCTTGCTGCTCACTTTGAGATGAACTTTCCCATGTTGGATCTTAAGCTCTCGAGTGTGAAAACTGTTCATGGAGGGGGTGCGTATTTGCTTTACACATGTAGCGGGGCAGGCACAGCTTCCCCTCACAAACCCATCCCATTGCGACCCTTTGGGAACCTCCATTGCTGGTGCTTAATGTCCCTGAAACTCTCCAGACGGGAGGCGTTTGCTCCCAAACAAATGCCGGGCTTTATTCCATCCTACCTGCTGGCAGCACAGCCCCACTGTTATGTCTATTTTTTGCCAAGGAAATATCAATTTACCAGGATCCAGCTGCTTTGTAGCCAGGTCTGGACACATAGGAAAACATGAAGTGGCTCATGAGAGGAGACTTAGTAAGCTGTGGCTTCTGTGAGAGGATTTGCTTGCTGAAGACTTGTTAGGCAGATTATTTGTGTACCCCGATCTCTGCTCCTTCACCCACTGACTACAGCAGACCTCTGAACCCCATGTTTCCGGGTGATATGAGAAAGGATGCGTGAAAATCCGGGACAGGGACAAAGCAGTCTGCTGTTGGGACCACCCACCTTTTAGCCAGGACTGAAGAGCTTTTCCAGACCTGGTACTGCTGTGATAGGCTCTATTTAACATGCTTTTATAACAGAAATGCAAATCCTGGTTTCATCGGCTTCTGAGTTAATACATCAGGCCATTACCAAACCTGAATGTGGCTTCGATGCTTCCATCGATGCCATGCCACGCTGTGTCTGTCTGTTTGTAAACTGAGCAGCATCTCACAGCACCGGTCCGTAACCTTTAAAGATGCTGTGCCTGGAGGTGGAGCACACAGCTGCACAGCCCTGTCTTGCCTGCTGTCCCTACATACGCACTTGTCCTACCTTGGCTTGCTGCAATTAGGTCCATAACTTATGCCTCGAATAAATGTCTTTGCTTCTCCTCTCTCCCCTTCACCACCTCTCTGAGGATTATTTTCACTCTGGGTTTTTTTGTTTTTTTTTTTTTAACTAATTCCTTTTTAAACGTTAGCTGCATGCTCCCCTGCCCTTTCACCTCGCTGGTGTGACCTCTTTCTCTTTCCATCTACCTGATACATGTAGCTCAGGACTTCTGCTATCCCCGTGATAGGTTTATTTATCACACTCTAATGATTCCTCTATCCACGCTCCGCGTCTCAAAGGCTGCCTCTCGGGGAAGAGGCCGAGAGGTTGCTGTGTAGCAATCTTTGTTTATTTTAAATTGCAGTAAACCACTTGAGCTGGAGAGGTGGGAAGAAGAAACCTGTGTCCTTTTTTTCTTTTTTTTTTTAATGGAAAAAATATGCCTTCAGCCTGGGCTTCTCATGAACCTTCCTAGCCAGAAACATCTTACTGATTGAGAGAGAAAGAAATATGCAGCTACAAGATGTATTTTACCCCCACTTTATGTCTTGAGCGAGCAACAATCTGTGACACACAGATCAAGATAAGTAGCCGTGCAGGCTCACATTGCAGCGAGCATGCTGACGTGATGTATTCCAGGCACAGATGAGTTCATGAGCCAATGCTTTATGCCCGTGGTCCCAAGACCACTCACACCAGGCATGTGCAGGACCAGCTCGGTCCCAGGGACTGAGCTGAACTGAATCTGGCCTGGAAACAGGGCTGCCCTTCTCTGTATCCAGCTGGAGAGGGTAACATAAAGTTTATCCAGGTTTTAGGCTGGCTGCAGGGTAAGATGTAACGCCAGCTTCTGCAGAAAGCCAGCTGATGCAAATTTAGCCCAGTGGTTTTTTGAGTAAATTTGAACTATCAGACCAAGCATTCACCAAATCGGTGCTTTGCATTGTGCAGCCTCAGCGTAGCTGGTCCAGCACTGGAAACTTTTAATCTGGATTTATTGTATCATCAAACCAGAGGTGTAAGAGCCTATTGGTGTGGTGGGACGTGGTTACGTGTGTTCAGTCCTGTGGCAACGCGACCTGTACCTGACCAGAGTATGTTATACAGATAACATCAGTAGGAAGGCGTAGGATACTGCCTGACATTTTAGTCTGCGCTGGGGACAAACAACAAATATCTGTCACAAACCTTAACAGAGGATGGCTCCTGTTGGTCAGTGCACAGATAAAAATCGTAACAGGAACAAAGATTGCAGGCATGAAAGGCAATTGGTAAAACATCTGCAGCATTCAAGGTCCTGGGAACTTTTCATCCGTACAAGTTAAACAGCCCTTCACTTCTCCTTCTAATAACTTACAAGCCCATTAAAAATATATATCTATGTATTCCCTCACCCCTAACCCTCCCCAAAACCAAATCTTTAATCAGCTACACCTTTTAATGCAGAATCAGCAGCAGCAGCAATGAAGAATGACCCTGTAGTAGCAGCCCTGGTGAAGCAGGTTTTTTTTTCCCTTTTGCTCTTTTTTTTTTCCCTCTGCAGCTCCAGTTGTGCCTTTGAAACATCTTTAAGCATTGCAGCTTTGTCCTTGCATTTCCTCCTCCTGTTCATGTATTTTCCACAGAGTCCCTGGAAAATGTGTTTTCATTGTTATTAGCAAGTTAGACATTTCTGCTCTTTCCTAAGGTATACGTTATCCCCCTGGGCTCTGCAGTCATACGCTGCTTTGTGTCTGGACAATACTTGGCACAGGTACTCCCTGCCCGAAAATGAAATCTCAAGGCACCACTGCAATGCAAGGAATAGTCATGGGGTAGAAACAATCATCCTTTTTAAGAGCTCTTCTTATTCCAAAATATCCCACATACACAGAGCCTCAAACTCAGCTCTTAAATTCAGGTTGACCCGGAGATTTTTAACAGAAGAGCTGAAGGCAGAACTTCAGTCTGCTGATGGTAATTTTTATTCCCCTTCATTAGAAAGCCATATCCATTAGGTGACTGATTTTTATGGGTCTTTGAGTCAGTGTTTTGCTATATTGTGAAAAGTCTTGGCTCTTAGAAACGTCAGTTCTGTGCTGTGGCCCTGGCGAGGACCTGGACAGGGGCTCAGGCAGGCTTCCCACACAGCTCCATCAACCCACCCCAAATGTGACAGGCAGCATCTCCTGCCAGACCAGCCTCGCCTACCCCCAAAACTCTGTGAAAGAGCCCCAGGCCTGAAACTGCCTGTCACCCCAAGCGGTCACGAGGGGCTGGAGATAAAAGGACAAACTTCTTTCCCCAGTAAAAACAAATGGAGCCTTGAAGGCAGTGTCCAGAGGAGAAAGCTGGTATATTAATGTCTTGCTATCCTGGAACAGATCTCAGTAAAAACCAACAAGCCTTACAGTACAAGTTTCAGTATTTTCTGTACAATCCTGCTCAGCATTAGTTATAAATCTTATCAGGTGATAGACTGTTTGTTCTCACACAAATAAAATAACAAATGGAGTGGAGATCGCAGAGAGCTGACAATCACCGGAGGCAACGCAACACTCAAGGCCCTTGGAATCAGAAGAACTTTTCAGCTCAAGAAGCTTAACAGCTCTTCATTTCTCTCTCCAGGAACTTATGAGCCCATTAAAAATATATATCTCTGTATTCCTCTCCACCCAGAAGCCTTCCTCCTTCAACCAGCTGCACCATTTAATGCAGACTCAGCAGCAGTGAAGGATGGTCCTGAATTTCTTCCTCTCTTCTTTTATTCCTCTTTGCAGATCCAGTTGCACCTCTGAAATCTCTCCAAGCAGCTGGCACCTTATCTGTTCTTTTTTAATTTCCTCCTTTTTTTGTGTTTCTAGGCAAGGTAGCTGGAAGAGAGGCTTTCATCTTCATTAGGGCCATACATTTCTGCAGGTTCATTAGGCTCTTTTTTTTGTTGCTATTGGTGTGCAGTTGTCTGCAACAAGAAAAATAGCCTCAAACATCATTAGTCTGCTAAAGAAAATTCCAGTGCTCCTTCCTGGGGCTTTGAGAATTTGTGCTGTGTTGAAACTTCAGCAAAATCAAGAGTCTGACATCAGGCTTTTTCCTTTATTCTTTCTCATGTGCCTTATGACAGACATCATTCCTCAGGGCCCAATATTGCCTTTACATAAACTGTGTTGTAGTCTTAAATATAAGCCAGGGCAAACCAAGACCCTGATGTTTTTCCAAGGCAGCAACACACCTGCAACGATTGCTCCCTGAGGCGTGAGCTGACCCATTCATCATGAGGGGTGTTGACTCTACACATAAAAATGACAGCTTAAATGGTATTTAATGATATTAGCTATTTCCCAACTGATCATTTTAGCAGATTCATTCAGCCATGTGCAAGTTGGCAAAGCTTGGGGCGAAAGGGCACACCTGGCCATTCAGAAACAGCCCCCTTGGTAGCTGAGTACAGGTGAAATCAGGGCCCATTTGTTGAAGAGCTTTTCATCTTATGTCAGCTATCGGGAGGGCTCCAGGACTCCACTCTGCTGCCCCCGAGGCTAATACACAGATACAGCGCGTGCAAGTTCCTTCTAATGGTTTTTGGCTTGCAGTCCTCTCCTCAGCATCTGTCTTGCTTACATTTGAGGCCAGTATTTTTTCCTAATTTATAGACTAAATAAATGAATGCATGACCTCTCAACAGACACCTTGCCATGCCCTGCTGAACACCAGGATTATTTCCAGCTGAGTGAATTAAAAAGCCTGGAAATCCCCAAAGAGTGCTTAGATGCCAAAGCCTGAATGTTGGTCCTCCAGAAATACTGGCCAGTGCTTGAGATAAAAGACATGACCTTCCATACCAGGACTCTGCTCTCAAACTCCTAATCGATCAACCATATGTCAGTCCATCCCCAAAGTTCAAATTTATGTAAACACCATATTCATCGAAATACTCTAGCCACTTTACCCATCTTTTTAGATGACCCCAACTCCCAATGGGCCCTACTGGCTCCTCCCAGTATTTCTGCCTGTATGTGCACATATACTGACAACTGTTTTATCTCATCTGCCTGTTTTCATCAGGACCTACAAGTCCCAAGGTTATCCTGCTTCTAACACCTCTCTCCATGGAAGGACCCATAAAATTTCCTGCAATAAACAACAGATCATCCCCTGCTCTCCTGGCTATGTTTCATATATCTTCTGCAAATGACCAGTCAAATGACAAGCTGCTGCCCTCATAAACTTCTTAAAGTGCCTTCCAGAGACATGGCGGGCTCTGCAATGTGCTTAGCTTGCCACTGATCTCCATGTACATGGTATAAAGAAATAATCTTAGCCATGCAATGAGAAATTGGAAAGGAGGATGTATTGTAAGCATATTTCATCAAAAAAAGTCCTCAGATGTAATTGCTCAAACTAGGCAGGAAAACTAATTGAACATAATAACTGTGATAAGGCTCTCTGTGCTTCATGACAGGGGCAGCACTGTTGGCTGAGCTTAATCTGGTATTAGGGCATACGGGTTACATGGACAATTATTTGCAACCCTAGGAAACAGCCTGCAGCCTGGACAGGCTTCACATAAACCATGTGGCCACCAATTCTACTTCCTTGAAAGTAACAAGTGATTTTGAGAGACTTAAGACATTATGAGGTTGCTGTAGCCAACTATTTTCTACTTAAGTGACTGCCTTTTTACCTTCCTTTTTAACAGTTTTTACTCTGCTGATGGTGTTGTGAATACAAAACTTACGGCATCTTGAGTGAGACCAGGAGATCCAGGGAAAGTAAAATAAAATTTAATTTCACATCAAAATAACTCATAGAGAATCTGCTTCACTGACTGTGAGATTAATTGTCATATTTAATGTATTATAAATCTCTACTTGTTAATTTATATCAAGTCACCCCAAGATTTCCAGGCTGTTGCACCAGACAGTTACTAATTCCAAGGTAGCATGCTCTAATATTTAGGTCCAGCGTGGCTATAATCCATTAGGATCTTACTGCTCAATTACAAAAGGGTCATTAAAAAATTATTTCATCCCATGGCATCAATAATAAATCAGTTCTTCAAGACCAAGATTTGTTCTGCAATGACTGGCTCAGCTTTAGCAGATCAGTTTTGAAACCTTGCGATTTTGTTTTGGGAAACCTTGAAATCTTTTGAAACCTTGTTTTTGTGCACCTGGACTCCCGAGACCCATCCCCAATTCAGTCACCTGCACAGATGAAGACGTCTCCTTCCCCCGAATCTAAGGCTGTCCTTGTGCCATAAACCATTGGCCAACACATTGAGAGGGGTATGCCTGTCTGCCCACCCGCTTCTTAAGAACAATTCCTAAACATTTATTATTGTTCACTGTTAAAGAAAAGAGACGAGGCACGCCAACTTAGCGTGGTCCTCCTTGAAGCGTAGCTTTGGCTCTTCTTGTGAGTCAGTCTGCCTGCCTGTAACAGGGATGAAGGGTGGGTTTGGTAACAGCAGTGTAAAATGAGAGCAATACCATCGAGGCTGTGTAAAGCCAACATCCATGACATAGGAGCGAGGCCCAGAAATCTGTTGTCTCACAAAGGGAATCAGACAACTCCTTCAAGATTGTCCGGATTTACGTGCCGTGCTGTATCGCTGCCGCTGCAGGGTAAGCATGTTTTCCTTCAGACAAGGGCGGATCACATCAGGCAAAGGAAACCTCTGTTTCAAGTAAATTTAAAGACCATCCATGCATGCTTTAGAGGCACAAATTAACCACCACCCCCCCACAAACCAATCAAGCAGCAGTGTCATAAACGTGGAGACATCGGAGTGCAATATCCCTCACTGACTCCGCACACCATACACACACACACAGTGTTCGTCTCCGGGTCAGTGGGAAAGTTAATTAGAAGAATGGAGTTTCTAGTGATGGAAGATGCCACCCTGATATGATTCTGAGTCCTCTCTCTGCTTCTGATGAATTACAAATGACAGCAAGGGAAGTGAAGGACACCGGCAGTGACAGTTTGTCAGCCACGCTCGCTCTGCGTACGTTTTTTTGGGTGGGTAACTTTTTCTCCTCTGTTCATTTCACACCATCACTACGACTTCCCTCCTCCCTTTTACCTCCTGTCCCTTTCCTTTCATTTGCCAGCAGGCAACTGGAAGGTGAAGGAGAGGGCAGCCCCTTTGAGCAGCCCCGGTGAGCTGCACAGGGAGGGATTCGGACAGGGGCGGAGCAGGGGACCTCTGGACGGGGCTTTCAGATGTGATAACCGTGATGCTGAGCAAACATCACCTGTAAATCCTGCTGGAGCAGGTGCCGGGCTGTGCGCCGGGCTGTCACTTGCCTCCAGACAGACAGGTAAGAAAGGAACCTAGCAGTGAAATATTTCTTATCAAGGGATGCTTCTTCTTTCCGCCAGCCTATGCATCTCTCCATCAATCAAGAAGCCAGTAAGTAGACTGGAACAGGGCTTGTTGATTCCCAGTTCTTTAATTCTTCTTTGTATTTTTGCAAGTTGCTCATCTACCGCTACAAAGTTCTTGTTTTTCTTAGGCGTGTTGTTATGAGAGATGGCTGCTATCACCCTGGCACAACATGGGCTGGGCAGCGACACGCTCTGCACGGTGTGATTTCTCCCACCACAGGATTCTTCTGCTACCAAAATATATGCCTCCTAAATACTTGTTTCTTCCCCTTAAAAAAAAGGAATTTTAGTGGCTTTTCCAACTTGAAACATTTTGGGGAAACCCTTTTTTTGAAGTCGCAAACACATTTCAGTGAATTTCAGAAAATTCTGGTCTTATTTTCTTGCAAATGATTGCAAGATAGCCTGGTTTTGGTATAAATAACTTGGGGGCTGTGGAAGTTCTGTCAGGGCAGCAAAGGCTCTGTGAGTGATGGGAGTGTACTACGCTTCTCCCAAGCGCTTCTCCTGCACAGAAGTGGATGAAACATGCAGGGGCCCTGAGTCTTGATCTTGGAGCCGGAATAGGGATTGGAGCACTTCTTTCAAAGGATGGAAAATTAAACAAATAGTAATGGAGAAGAGTATATGTTCAGGAATCAGATTATGACCATGCCTGAGCAAAGATGATTGGTTGTTAACTCCACTCCTATTAAAGTTCATATTCTGAAAGGCTGTACAGCTGCTAAATAAAAGCTGAAATAGATTTCTGTGCTAAGTTCAAGGTCATGTTTCTGCAGCATTATGCAATACATTAAAACGTTCAGTTTATGCCCTGTAGCTCACCAAAAATAGAAATGTATCTTATATTAAATAAACCTTTGCCAGAATCTCTTCCTCTCTAACTTTTTTCTCCTTTGCCCTCTATATTTAATAGAAAAATGTATTTCAATATGAGAAGCTTTTCTTTACTATATTTGCTCTTTCCTTCGTGGAAGCCATCATTGCCCCAAGGAAAAAAAAATAGAGAGATTTTATCTTTTCAAGTGAATGATGAATCAAAGGTCTCAAGTCTCCTCTTGTCCACAAAATCCACTGACCTCAGCCCAGTATTGTCCCTAGCCTAAGAGAGCAATGGTGACAGCCCTGATTTTCTTTTGCTTGTGCCTAAGCCTACGTTCTGTGCCTGTGAATAGGCCTGTGACACTGTGTGCAAACAAGCTGCTTCCTCTTCCTTTACCTCCAGCTTAACCCAGCATGGTGAGGGGAACTCTCACCAGGCAGGGGCCAGAGTTTGGGATAGCAGAATTCCCAGTCCATGTATTCAAGGACCATCCAAAAAGTCACGGTGAGGCATTGGAACATAAATGAGGACAACAGATGCTTGTCTTTGTTATTACTGCCTGCTGATGCAGGAATTAAAGCAAAATGCCACATAACTCTTTAAGATGTCCTAGAATCCTTTGGGGAATGTTTCCACCAAGGAGAGTGCAGGATCCTGTTAAAAATGACCATATGGCTCTTAGGCTGGATTGGGATTACATCTGACCAGTTTGGAGCACTTGCAGAGATTGGCCATCTTGGTTTCTGCCAGGGAAGATATAGCTTCAAAAGTGTATTGAGTGGGATGTCCGCTGAGTTTGTGCTTCTTCTACAGCGCATCCATCAAAATCCTCATAACAGTCATTCCCTGCACCCTTTCCATAGGAAGAAAGAGAAGGGTTTGCACTTTGAGGTAGGCTGGAGCCACAGGCTTGGCCACCCCTGAGGTTGGAGAGGCTGAAGATCAGCTTCAGATCTCTCTGAATTCAACTAGAAATGCCTCATGCCTTGTGGTGCACCTCACATTTGAACTTGTCCAGATATTAGTCCCCTACCATGGATGGTGCTGTAGTCCACATCCAGAAAGACCAGCCAAAGCTCCTTGCCAGAGCACTGAGCACTGTAGGACAATCCAGAACCACAGGTCCTTGCCTGGGAAGAGTGCCTGTGGGCTGAAATGCCAAAATAATTGTTTTATCACTCTTCTATTAAGTCCTCTACTGCACCTCCCAACCATTTACTTTGCTTCTTCCACCCCGACTGAATTTCACAGGATGTATGTTTTACTGCTAACAAACCAGCTGTCGCTCTTCCTGCCACATCCACAATACCGGTGCTTTTCTTGGCTCTTGCAGACCTGACAATGCAGCAGAGAGGCCTTTGTTCACCTTCTTGCTGCATCCCTTGGGCTCACTTGGCGGCACCGTGTCCCATGGTTTTTGCCCTGAGCTGCTCTGCCAAATGGTTTCACATTTTGAAGTCGGAGAGGAAGCTGTTTCCTGCAAACAGATTATGAATTGAAATATTTCCCTGAGCTCCTGTTCACAGGATTTCTAATGCAGTGGGCATCAGCTTAGCCCTCTGATGAATCAAAGTCATTTTGTAAAAATGGCACCTTAGTGTTGCATATATATTGTCCCTCTACAGCTTCCCTGGCATATTTATTCAGTTTACTAGTCAAAACTAGTTTCATGCTACGCTAAGCCCAGCAGGGTCAGCACCTATCCTATGAAAATCAAGCTGTCTCTTTTCTCTCTGCTTCATACATCATCATCAACCAAAGCTGGATAATGGAAAACAGGTTTGGATCCTGGAATGATTATTGCTGCTGCTGCTGCTGCCTGGGATGTGGCAGGAAGAAAGACAAAGAAGGGAACATGGGAGCTGGCAGTGGTTTGATCCTGCAGACCTCGGGACAAAAAGCAAGTGCTGTGTGGCTTATCCCATACAGTGAGTGAGGTCTGTGGGTGTCTGTGGTGAGGCCGCAGATGCGGCTGTGACTTGATATGGACACAGAAAAACACACAGGCACAGAGAAGTTGGAAGAGCTGCAACCCAAGGGTCATGGCAGTAGGATCTCTCATGTCCTGGTAAAGTCTAGATTAACAAACCACCTAATCAGTGGCTGCTTCATTGCAGACAGGAAGGCAACAAATACCAGAAGCCCCAGAGAAAGGATAATTGTGTCATATTTATGCCAGACCTCTGCAATGAACCCAGGAAACTGCTGCCAACCAGGACCAGGGACTGACCTTTCAATGGACCATCTGTGAGCAAAGATGATGGAGGTCCCAGTATTTCAGCCATGTCCTTCAGTACCTCTGAGCTAGAAGCTTCACACAGGCTGTGAAACTTCTAAGAAGGCTTCAAGAATAGGTGAAATGTTTGGTCCATGTGAACTGTGGGCAAAGGCCTGTCTGCATGTAACATGGATAGGAGAGGAAAGGAATTAAGGAGTAATTTAGGCTGCTCCTGCTCAGGGCTGCCAGATGCTGAGTTCACTGTGTACGTGAACCCAAATGTACGTAAGCCAGGCATATGTTCATTCAAACAGGTTCTGCATTTTAAATTGATCAGTGTTTTCTCCATGGTTTTTCCCTGACTCTCCCAGATTTTCTCCACTGACAGCTCTAGGATGGTGGTGTGATCTCTCCCTTCGATATGGCAGTGAGCAATCAGGGCTGTGCTTTGAAAATGGCCAGCAGTCCACAGCTTTTCTTGGGGACCAGGAAGGCCAAGGGCCCAGGACATCTGGTTCTGGCAGTACCTGCAGAACGGGGCACAGCAGCAGGGGGGGTGAGGAAGCTGAGACCAGGGACACGTACTGATCCCCACGCCGATGCATGCATCACTACTATTTGCAGGTGTAACTGAGACAGTCCCTCATTGGCGGACAAGCCCAGCAAAAACAAGATTTCCTGAATGATCAGATGCAATTCTACAGCTTGAGATAAAAAAAAAACCAAAACAAACGACCCCAAGCCATCGTAAGCAGGAGCTGAAACATCTCTCACCCTCTGCAGAGCAGGCACAAGGGGAGACTTGTAACACACACATATATAAAGTTTTGAAATGATAATTAAAAGCATGCATTTCCACTGCGTGGCATACGCCGAGCTGTGGATTCCGAGCTGCGCTGTCTCCTGCCTGCTCCAGCTGCCCTGCTGCACGGCGCAGCTCCGCAAAGCCTCGGCCCCTGTTGCCAGGTTTACATATCGCTGTGTTTAGCATGCAACCGGTGCTCCTCACCTGCCTTTCACTGGAACGCAGCATGGCCCCCCTGCTATTGATTAATTTGTGCTAATTAAAACCAGCAGTGTTTCTGCAGAAAAGAAAGATGTGTAAGTGTCAATAAATTATGGGAAATTTCACAGATTAAAGATTGCCAACTTCTGCTTGAAAAAAAACCTAAACAAATGCTAATGGCTCTTTCCAAAGTGCCGAAATTCACTAACAGGGCTGCATGAATGGGCTCCAGTGCTCTTCTTCGATTGCAGCGTAGCTAACATTTACAGCAATGCTCTCTCTAGGTTACAAGCTGAAAGACTTCATTTTTTTTTCAACATAGGTATTTCTGTTTTCAAAGCTAATTTATTCATTGCCGTTTGCTCTTCCTTGCCAGCTACTCAAACCAATGGGTTGAGTCAAGATTTTTGAGTGCCAACAACATGGCAACCCTACAAAAATCCCAAGCACATAAACAGAGGAATTGTGACAAGCCACCAAGCCAGCAGCGCTTGTTAGCAGCTGCCGGTAATAAACCGGCTGGAAAGCAGGTGCAGCGCAGGAAACGGTAAATCCGTAACAAACAGTTGGGGACAAGCCTAGCTTCTAAGGTATGAAACTGGATTCAGGGACCCAAGATAGTGGTAACTCAGCGCAAAGTCAGATTTCTATTGCCCCACAGCCGGGGACGCAGACCCGGCGAGCAGGGAGCAGCCTGCCCACAGGCATGGTTGCGCTGTTACAGCTCCCTCGCTCTTTCCTTTCCCGGCTGTGGTCTCTGTCCTGACCCCACTGCTCCCAGTTTCCAATACAGCACCTTTCCTGGGTGCCAGGGAAGCCAGCAGATTGCAAGGGTGGCTTCAGGAGATGTTGGGTATCAGGAGGAGCCTCCCGGTTTCCGCGGATCACTGTGGACTGATTATCCTCAGGGCTTACAGATGCACAGTGGCTAAAATCCAAATGCACTGAAGTTTTGCAACTTGCTGGCAATTGAGGATGCAGACAGCATCAGCGACAGGCTCTTCAGCGGGGATGGTGCACTTACTGATTTTCAAGTGGGAGGAGTGAATTCCCTGGGAATGAGAAGCGTTATGAGGCCTGACACGATGCCAGTGAGGCTGAGGATGTGGGGGCTTGGCAGCGAGAGATGCGTGTGTCGTTCGTTAAAGGGTTAGGTTTAATGATGCCCTCTTGCCCTTGATCTTTGGAGCTGTGCGAGGGAGCAGAGGGGAGGAAGAGCTTAAATGTCAGCTCTGCACTGAGGGGGGTGGATTCCCCAGCATTAGCGGTGGCTGGCCAGGATGAGGTCCTGTCCTGGTGGGAGCATCTCATCGCACGTGCTGAGAGCAGCAATGACAAATCAGGAAGCGCCTGCCGTTGGCTTGGTGGGATTAATTAACTCCCACATTGGTGCTGCCTCCAATTAACTCTGTGGCTGCAGGCTGGGCCCTGCTGGGTTTTGGTGGGGAAAGACCGACGGGGTGGCGAAGGCTGGCATGTGGGAGCTGTGTGGCAGCACAGGGGCAGGAGCAGAGCCGGGGCTTGGCTGCACACATGGGAAGAGGAATGCAACTGGAAGCAGATGGAAATGTGATACAAACATAATAGTGCAAAAGTCACGCAGTCGGGATGCTACACAAGTAAGAATTCCTACCGCAGAGCTAGGAAGGGAAAGGGGGACCCCTGTCCTTTGGAAATCTTTCTGTTGGAAGACTCAGATTTATTAGTCAGGCACAACAGAAGAAATCTCACCAGAACAAGTGTTTCCATGAGAAACAGGATGTTTCTCACAGTGCTGATGCCACTGTACAGGATAGTAGTAAGGCTGTGTATGGAATATTTTGTACAGGTTATGGCTACTCACAGTCAAGACAAAATAGTTTAAACTGAGAAAGACACCAAGATGGGTGTTGAGAAGAGGCTGTTAGCCTGGCATGGTGGGTTTCAGCCTTTGATCTGTGGACTTCTGGAGCCAGAAAGTCTCTAGACCTTAAAAATGTCCCCCAAAGCATTATTTGATTCCAGAACTGGGTTGCCACATGAACTAAGGGCAGAGATAGGACTGGCTTCTCCATCAGACTGAGGGTGTGCTTTGCTCTGTGGCTCACAGTGCATTCCACTCCTACTGAGGAACGTACATTTGGTCTGATGCATACCTTAGGCTGTAATAAATGAATCTCAGAAAGTCCATCTCTATCACTGTTTCCCACAATGACCAGTATCTCAAGATGAAAAGGAGTATGTAAAATTGTGGTATGATTTAGCATTAGCTAACGTGAAATTTAGCCTGTTGTTTGTTGCAGGGAAGACAAGAGAGCGAGATTGACAGTTGTGGAAATGTTCAAAAGGCTTTAATCTATAGAGACATCTATCAGGTATTTCATACCACCAGCTGCCAGATCTGGCTAAAAACTGCACAAGCTGCACTCAAGAATCCAGTTTATGAGAACTGTGGACTCTTTTTATAACCAATCCAGTATCAAACTGTAGGAGGGTGGACAATGCTGCACTGATATACCCAGAAATCTGGGGTGGGATTAGTTTCATCTTCCTATATGGAGAACTGATCCACTCGTCATAGGGTTATTGTATAGGCTGGAAAGAATAATAGGCATTTTAAAGTGCAGTTCATCTCATCCTAATACGGACATTAGGATGAGTGCCTGTGTCTCTCCTTGGCTATAATTGGAGCCTGGGGTGCCTAGCTTAAATGGAAATGTATGCCTTGTAGAAGTCAGATGAATCCAACTCCTTGCATACAGAAACCAAGGGTCATATTTTTTCTTTCCTTCTCAAGAGAGACAATCCTTTTAGGCTGTTCCTCTTTTGAATTGCTCAGCATTTTTCTAGATGGGTGCCTATGTATTTCTCTGTTGTGTTTCAAGACTCTCTTTCCAAGCACATGAGCGCTGAGCCTGTCTGGTCCTCATGGCTGCCATGGGTGCTGTGCTCTTTTGCCACTCTCCCAGCTCTCCGGGAAGAAGATGTGAACTCTGTTGTAGAGAGGGAGGAAGGCATGGCCCGCAGAAAGGTAATGGTCATCCAACCCAGTAAGCAGGAGAGCTGGGCAGAGGCTGTGCTGTCTTTTCACATCACGCAATGGCGTACTTGTAGCTGAGTTGGGAGGAAGAACAAAAGTCCTTGGCAAGGGAGACGTGGGGTTTAGGTTGCATTGGAAACGCATGGCAAAGAAATTACGACGTCAGAGGCATTGAGTGGTGGGTGAGGCATTAAACCATGGTCATTTGTACTGAGCATGAAAATTCATGTTCTAAACAAAATAAATGCATTTCTTCCTTGGAAAACACATGCTCAAGAGATTTCTTGGTTGAAGTGGATAATTTAATGAGACAGTGTGAACAAGGTATTTTTCACCCAGGCCCCAGGCCCATAAGTCAAGATCTTGCCCTCCGTCCTAAAGTGTAGGTGATCATATTTGCTGAGACTCTGAAAGACAGCAAGGCACTAACAGTGCAGAGACAGGAAAAACATCGTGGAAGAGCCCTGGGGACAGCGCAGATACAAGGCAAAGGACGAGCTCTGCCAGTCTGTACACTGGCACATGCTGAAAGGAGTTCAGACCCCAAACCAGAGGGGCAGAAGTTTGTTTTAGAGGTGAGCAAATTGCATGGCGGGCAATTTAGGTTGATGAAGAGGCACTGAGGTGTATCCCTCAGGTGGGACACCAAGAACTGAAACCACAGAGGCTGACACTGGTCAGATGAGAAGTGCACAGGGGAGCAGCGTGAACCTTGCACAGAACCTGCTGTCCAATGTGATTAGTCCCCTGGGAGTCCTACATCCACTCACAAAAAATTTAGGAGAAAGAGAGAGCTGTGTCGGCATAAAAAGCAGCTCCATTATGCATGGGCTGTTGGCTTCCCTTTATTGCCAGCTCCTCTGGATTCATATCAGGAAGTCTGGAAGCTGCACATCCCTAATGAAAAGCAGAAGATATTCATTATTAAATCCGAAATGTTCAAATGCAATTGGTTGCTAGAAAATTCCAAGGTCTGTTTGAGCAATCCTCATCCAGCAAAACCAACTCAACACAAGCAATGATGAAGCGGCTCTGGCTGAGGCTGGTAATACATGCGATTGTACCAAAACTTGCATTGGATTTGCTTTTTGCTGTCTCCAAGGTTGCTGGTTCACCTAAAGAGGTGACTTCTGCCCTCAGAGGCTGAGTGTGGCTTCTGCTCCTTCCTCCTGAGCTTAGCTGGAAGCTCAGTAGAAAATATTGATATATGACTGACATCTTTGCCATTAGCCAGGCACTGAAGTGATAATGGAAGGGTAATAACTTCTATTTGTTTTATTTGTTTAATCCCACAGATGTCTGTGTTTAGGACCTGATGTGCGAGAACAGAGGTGCTATGAGCTTGGGCTTCACTTCTCCTTCCTCTGCTCAGCACTATGCCAGGATCAGGCTCTGATGCTTCTTTCAGAGTTTCATGGCATGAAACTTCTCCATGGGAGCCAGAGATCCACCAGGACCATCAGACATTCTCTCCCCAGACTTCCCTGCATGCTAGGAAAAACCTGTGCTTTTATTAAGTGGCCACTTGGAAACATCTTCTCTGGAACTCTGCAACACCAGTGCTCAAACTATGCCATGAAACCCATGTTTCCTGCCAGGCTATGGATGCTCTGCAGTAATTCACAGGGAAGCTGGGTGCTTACCAGACATTCCACTACCATGCCTATACGAACAACTCTATTCCTGCAGTAAAACATGCCTGAGTATCAAACCACTCGCGCTGAAAACAGACTGGGCTCAAACTCAGGGAAGATAAAATGCAAATAAAAGTGAGTATTTACAATGCCTAACTAGACAACACAGTGGCGGGTGAAGAAAGGCGAAAAAAAGCTACTTAATCCAGTAATACAAGGATCAAATCTACAAAGTCTCTTTCCTTCTCCCTGTATTTACGTTTCTTTCCTTCTCCCTGTATTTACGTTTCTCTCAGCTAGCACCGCTGGCTGGCTGGATTTGCAGCAAGGGCATGATGGTGCGGCGTCTCCAAAAGTGGGACTTCTGGAGAAAACATAATGACCACACAATCCAGGCAGGGAAGTCTAGAGAGCACCAACAGACAGTTTCAATATTCCCCTGTCTCTGCACACTGGGAAGCTTTGTTCATGAAATGCCTCTTATTTTAAGCTAAACCAGTGCCTATTATCTGGTCTCCAGACATCTCAGAACAATGTTTTTCAACAAAGCTGTAATCAAGAGTGCTGTGCTTCTCCAGGCCTCATAGTTCCCTCTATTGCTGGAAAATTGGGGGTTACTTTCTAAGTTGCAGACTAGAAGCAGGGGATGTATTTCCACTTAACCCAACAGGAACATTTTAGGCCTGAATTACGTTAGGAGAAATACTCTGAGGCTTCTCAAATTTCCAACCTGTCTTCCACTTATTCATCATGAAAATTATTTTCATGGTAAACCAGGAAAGTTGGTTTGTCTTGGAAAAATGCAGATGAAACCCTTGTGGGCTGAGAGAGGAGGAGCAAGGGATGAAAGACGGCTGCCCTTGGGTCTGCTGAGGAGACACAAGCAAGCACTGATGAGATGCTGAGCTGACCGGGAACTGCATGACCACATCAGGATGGCATTGAGCCAGAGCTAACACGCTGTGCTGACGGGCTGGGTTTGTTTAGCTGCTTGGGCTCCACCCCATGGTATGGCAGTGAGATGGGTGCTGGTCAGCTCCAAGCGTGGGCAGAATAAATCTGTGTCAGCGGGGACGAGCACACCTGCAGCCCCTGTCTCCTTCCCACCAGTCACTGGGTCTGGAAGGAGTGAAGAAATGTGTCTTGTTTTCCTTCCCACATTCTTAACACTTGCCGGTAGACTTGAAAACTGTCCCTCTTTCCATTTATGTTTTTCTGCTGCTTTTGGCTGGGATCGAGTTAATTTTTTTCACAATGGCTAGTATGGGGCTAGATTTTGGATTTGTGCTGGGAACAGTGTTGATAACCCAAGGATGGTTTCGTTACTGTTGATCAGGGCCAACACAGAGCCAAGGCCTTTTCTGCTCCTCACCCCACCCACCAGCGAGGAGGCTGGGGGGGCACAAGGAGCTGGGAGGGGGCACAGCTGGGACAGCTGATCCCAGCTGACCCCAGGGATAGCCCATGCCATATGATGTCATGCTCAGCACATAAATCTGGGGGAAGAAGAAGGAAGGGGGGGACATTCCGAGTGATGGTGCTTGTCTTCCCAAGTCACTGTTATGCGTGATGGAGCCCTGCTTTCCTGGGGATGGCTGAACGCCCGTCTGCCCACGGGAAGCAGGGAGTGAATTCCTTGCTTTGCTTTGCTTGCGTGAGCAACTTCTAAGCACAAAAAGCATGTTTTTTTCTAAATTCAGTATTTTAAAGGAAATCCAAGCCCTGCAATATCATAGCCACAAGCAGAGATATTTCACATTAATAATGTCCCTGTGGTATCTCATGCAAGTCAGACTTCAACCACTTCAGGCTCTCACTGTCTTTGTAGGTGAGACCTCCTGCTCACGCTCCTTCTCCAAGGGTTTCTTCCCCCAGAGGGGAGGCAACGTCCCCAGGAGCCTCTGCCATGCCCCACCACAGAGCAGGCAGCAGATTTAGGGCATTCAATCTGTGGTGGGGAATGAGAACAAGAATTGCTCTGACAAAATCCCCTGTGTGGCAGCATTTCCAAATCAAAGTATTTTAATAGAGACACAAACACACACACACTGGGGATCGGATTTTTTTTTTGGCTGATGTATTTAGGGTTGCAGTCAAAATGTTTTCATTTTTTAATATTTGTTTTTGTGAGGAATAATTGAAGTTTTTGCTGCAAAGCAGATACTTCACACAATAAACATGTCTTTAAAAAAAAAACACAGTTTAGAGGGAAAATTTTCAACCATCTGTCTGGCTGAAGGACTATTGAAGAGGGAATACCAAGGGTTTATGTAGATTTTTTGCAACTCTTCTAGACCCATTAAAAATCAGAAGCTTTGGCTCATGTGAGAAAAGCTGAAGGACACAGAAAGGAAAACAAAGCAACAGGGTCAAGGGAAATGCCACAGTCAAAGGGAAGTAGTTCTGAAACAACTATGAAAATTTTCAGTAGCCATTTTCTATCTTTCTAGTGTGGTTTTTCCACATGCAGCAATGGGGTATTGCTCTGCCTGACCTTGAAAAGAGAAGGGGCTGCATTGCCGTTCTGCTGTGGAACAGCACTTTTCTCCATCAACACCTTCCTCAAAATAAGCAGGACTATCTGTGCTCTTCAAAATCAAGCATCAGCATCTACACCCAGCCCGAACAACTCCGCAGAAATTCCCCTACACCGCGAAGCTGCGAGTTGGTTCAGGTGCGCATGTGGAAGAGAGAGAACAGCAGCAACCGGTGGCTTTTCCCCGTGGCTGGCAGCCAAGGCGTTGATTATCATCATGCAAGCAAAGGATCAGCTCATCAGGGGCTTGTTTCTCTGCACAGCTAAGGCGCTTAGTGCAATAGAGGTTAGCTTGATTCCAGGCAAAACAGCCAAACCGGCTGGCAACGTGGGCTCCACCTCACCTCTCCTCCCGGGGCTCACCCCCTCTTTTAGCATAAATCCTTAGCTCTGGACCCAGAGTAAAACATTAGTGGCTGCTCCTCCGCCCCCTCTGTCAGGCAGCTTTATGTGGTTTAGCCCTTCCAAAAAAAATAAGACAAGCCCTATAAAAAAAAAAAAAAAAAAAAAAAAGCGGAGGGGGGAATCACTAAACATTTTCTATTTCAAAACAGATTTCATCTTCCATAGAAAGTAATACTGCCTCCAGCCATGTGTAACTTATTTTTTATCCAACGGAGTATATGGGCTTATAACTAGATCCTGATAGGAACCCGGGTTTAAAACATTATTCACAGCAGGTTATTTGATCTTTATTTGCTGAATGCACTCAGCTGAATCCCTATCTCCAAACAATATGAGAAATAAAATGCCGGGCATGCTTCATTGGCCAGCCAGCTCATCTTGATTTGCAGAGACGACTACATCCCTCTCAGCAGTTTCAGAGACATACCGTATCCCAGGCAGTTTTCCCAGTTTTTATCCAGTTGCAGTTTTTCCTTCCTCTTTCCCCACCTGAACGCTTATCCTTTCTTGCTTTTCTCCTTCCTCCAATTAGGAGCTTTAAAAACCACATCAGACCAGCCCTTTCCTCTCCCTTCACCATGACTTTTGGGAAACTGTGCTTTCCACTGCAAATTTGGGGATGCTTGTTCAAAACCACTTGCCATCTGTTCTTGTGCAGAAGGTCAGGTCCTGATAACCTGCTCAGGAAGCCATAGGACTTCGTGGTGAGATTGGTCACCTGAGTTGAAGTGGGTTGGTGGAGGCTGTGAGACGCTGGCAAAACGACTGCTACTTTGTTTAATTAATACAACTGCTGTGACACATGTTAAGGCTGACCTTGTCTCTACCACATCAACTCTGCTGCGGCTCCTAGCTGTGCCACAGTTAAAGGTGGATTTGGACATTGCAGGTGACCACTGGGACTGCTTCTTTCAAGAAAACCCCTGATGACTACAAACCGGATTCATTACTAAGCAGGATGGATAAGGCTTTGCTGTCCTGAAAGGGAAGCCAGAGCAGCTTGGGGAGAGAGGCTGAGCTGCACGCAAGGAGGTCAGGTTCTTCATTCCCTTTGTCTTTTGATGAGATATGCCTTTGAAAATCCTCCCTCAGATATCCCAAAATAAAAGTCTCCAGCTTCCAGGCCAGAGCCCAAGCACAAAATGTACTTCAGAAACTCCAGCACAGAGGGTCCTGCTGTTGCAGGGCTTTGGGGATGGTGAGCAAGTCCTTGGCAGATATCACTGGAGTGGGATGGTGTCATTAAACTGGCCGGTGTTCTGCCATCGCAGATACAGCAGGCCAGGGCCACTTTTCACATGAATATCAGTAGCTCTTATGTTCCTAACCCTGGGATGCATTTCAAAGCCTATCGGCCCATCACAGCTCGCTCCTCCTGCTTCCCTTTCAAGACATGTCAGGAGGCCATCTCGCTGCTGGGCAAGGCATTGGTTATGTTCATTTTCCCTGGGTGACAGCAGAGCAGTGTCATTGACCCAGCTGAATGTTCCCTCACATAAACACGAATTAAAACCACCCCCTGTTGTCATTAACCGATTTGCTGTGCTGTGCAATGTGGCAGATTTGGCCCTGTCCTCCTCACGTACAGCCTGGGAGGGTCACCGAGCCTGGATGGACATGGCAGCGACTGGGACAGCTTGGTGTTGGCTCTGTGGTCTGAGGGCAAACACTCAGGTCACATGTGGTTCACTGGGGAAGGAGGGGGAGATCCGAGGAGGCGAGAATTAAATGTCTCACTTTTCTTTCCCAGTAATTAACCCTGGGAAAGAGAAGAGAAAAAAGAAACACAAACCAAACAGTCAGGGATGCAACTTTGCATGGCTAGATTAGAGTCACAGTTGGCCTATCCCCTTGGGAACACTACTCTGCTATTAATAAAAAGATAAACAAGCCCTTTTATTTATTTATTTTCCCTTCTCTCCCCAAGTCCTTTGATTTCTCTTCTGCTTCAGGGAGCCCTGCTCCCTTCCCTCAGCTCCGCAGAGTGTTTGCAGAGGGAGTGTTTGCAAGAGGCTGCTCTGGAAAGACAAAAATCAAGGGTGGAGGGAGTGTGGGGAAGAAGAAAGCGGGCGAAAATTATTTTAACCATTTCTAGCAATCACATCACCTAGAAGGACTGGCAGAAATTATGCCCTTCATTTATTCCTCTTGCACTGCTGCAGCTGCGGGTCTCATTCCCACAGGCTTCCTCTAACCCCCTGCGGCCACCTCATCCTTGCAAATACCTGTCCATCCCTCTCCACCTCTGGGGGCAGCTGCTTGGAGCCCCTTGCTGAGCTGGAGACAGCCTTCTGCTTTCCCTGGGTCCATGTGGGAATAGGGGCTGTCAGGCAGAGCGTCGGGGGGAAGAGTTACCCACCACGGAAAAGCTTAATTGCCCGCTTTCAGCCAAGGTGATGTTTGTATCTGAACCATCAGCAGAGTGCAACAGATCTCATCGGTTCAAGAAAACACAGAGAGGAAAAGCATGCCAATCAATGTCAGGTTACTTGCTTTGGAGGGGATTTTTGCCAATTTGTGGGCAGGAATGGGTATGAATCGAACTGTGGTAATTCTGTGGCAATTCTTTACACAAATTAGGCATTCAGCTGAGTCTGAATTTTAAACACTTGCCTTAAAAAAAATCTAAATACCTGAAAAATATTTCACAAAGCTCCTAAATTAATGATGAAAACTATTTGCCAGGATTCTTTGCTTGATCCTTAGAATGGGAAAATGCAGATTAAAGGGGAGAGCAAACACAGAAATAGTGTTGGGTTACACACATGCCCGGCCACTACTTGTGCCCGTGTTGGGGGATCATCTCATCAGTGCCTCCAGCCTTGATCTGAGAAAAATTTGCTTGCTGAAGGGGCAGGAATGATTTGGAGAAGGTCAGAGCTTGGTGCACTGCTGCTTATTTCTCCAGAGACACACAAACTTTGAGCAACAAGCAGGAGTCATCAGCATGGAGGTACCCATGATACGAGTTGTGCCTGTGCTCTACGTGTCCCCGTGTCCCCTTGGGGAGCTTGCAGAAAAGAAGAAGGAGATGCCTCAGTGCTGCTGCGGGATCCCTTGTGCTGGTCATGCAATCGCCCTTGCCAAGCCTGGGTACCAGCCTTTTTGCTGGTGAGAGCAGAGTTGCAAGGCAGTGAGGAATGGAGAAAAGGGAAATGGAACTGCCAGGTCTCTGCGGGGGCACCTGAGTGACAGAACGGAGTATCCCTGGGTCTCTACCCAGATATGAGGCCAGGCACTGCTTCTTGAGGGACCCTGGTCTCCCGGACCATCCCTCTGGTCCTTCCTTCAGCGCTGTGTTGAACTTACTTTGAAAGTCTGGGAAATAAAAGCACTTTCTCCCTTTTTTTTTCCTCAGCAAGCATGGAGTGGGGAAGAGAGAGCAGGGGCGGACACTGCTGCCAGGGTGTTAATGGTCACATTAGCTGGAAAGGGGCAGCCAAACCAGGATGTGTAAAACCCCACCCAGGCTGCCCTTTAATTTGCTGTTACATGAAGTGGAAGATTTGAAAGCATATTTCTGGGTAATTAATTCAAAGAGTGATTCTAATGGCTAATGCTGTCAGTTTTGACTGCAAGGGAGGTCTGGGGCTGGAGCAGGCAGTGAAGGGAAAGGAAAATGCTTGGAGGTCACAGGCAGATGTTAAAATGTTTTGACAGCCCACATCCAAGAGGCTAACTTAATGAAAGGCTTTGGCCAGCACCTTGCAAGAGGTCTGAAACTGAATCCATTTATTTTTCTCCAGTATAGCATGCGTGGCTTGGATAGTGGCTTGTCCATAAATCACCATTCTCCATTTGGTCAGCAATCCCATCAGTCATTCTCAGTGCCCACCAGCCTGCTCTCTGTGCCACTGCGGAAGCACCGGTAAGAGGGATTTGGTGTCTCTTGAATTTAATTCCCAAATCTTCAGTGACATGGAGGGTAAGCTCTGCCTTCATCTCTACTGATTATTAAAGCCAGTGCAGCAAAGGTCCTGCACCTGTGTATGGAAATATACCTGCTCCGTGGTGCTGGGGAAATGAAATTAGGAAGCTCTATTCATGGTGTTGTTATCTCCGGCTGCTTGGAAGGATTTAATCAAACCGCTGCAGCTTGCTGATGAGGATGTCCGCAGCTTGCGAGTTTGGTTCCTCCTGCACTGCATATCCCTGTGACATTTACTAAACCCCTCCATCCTACCCCAGTGGGCTTGGAGTCAAGCACAGCATTTGCAAAGGATTTGCTGGGGACCATTCTGCTGAGGTTTTTCAAAAGATTTGGTCAGGAAGCTGGAAAGGCGCAGCTCCTGGCAGTCATGCTCACTGGCTTTCACTGCTTTTTTTGTGCTTCAGAGAGCACTAGGAGTAAACAGACAGGGAAAGAAAACTTGTGATCGTGGAAAACAACTGGGAGAATGTTGGATTCAAGTTTAAATTTTGAAACAAGGTTTGAGTCAAGTCTTCTCCTCCTGACTTCCTTTGCCTGTTTTCCAGCGATGAATTCAGCTCCTGCTATGTATCAGTTCATCACTTCAGCATCTACCGTTCCTATGCTTCTTGTAACAGAGTGTGTTGGTAAATTGGAAGGCACATCCTTCATTTCTGTCCTACACTTTTGTGCAGGACTATAATGCATAGAAAAAAACTTTTTTCAGCCCAGGCCTGGGGTGGCTGCACTTCAAGGTGGATGAAGGGATGCCATGTGCCTGTACCACTTGCGGACACAGTCACAGAGGATAATTAGACCAAAGCTGGCAGTTTTCCACCCCAATTCACTGCATCCATTTTGTTCAGCTCTCTAAGGAGCACAAAAGATGTCTGTATGCAGACATGGGCATATGCAGAATTACAGGTGCCAATATGTATGGCACAGACCATCGCAGAATTCGGAGCAGAGCCTCACCAGCCTGAGGCTCCTGGAGTTTATTTTGAGTACCAGGCTTGTGGGTGGTGGCAGAAGACAGCATCTTCCTCTGCCTGTGTTCTCAGGAACTGGTGTATCCCTGAAGGACTTGTATAGCACTGGAGATGTGCAAATTCATCTACAAACCAGATGCACAATTGCACACTTGCTTTGTATGCCGACTCTGTCACTCCACAGATTAATTAGGTAAGTGCTTGCCCCGTTTGGCAGTATTTGGGCATGCACCTGGACTCAACTGCAGGGCAAAATTAAGCATATGCCTTCGAAGTCCAAAAATGTCTAGAACTTCTGGTCATGTCAATATTATTATTTATTTATTTTAGTTCTGTAAAGCTCCTTATCCAACAGTGAAGAAGGCTGCATACCTGCAGTCAGTCTGTCTGAACACATTTTTCATTAGCAGTGCTCCAGGATAGCAAATGAACAGCAGTATCTACATATATATGCAATTAAACCATTGCTTACACAATATCCACCTCCAGGTACCCCAGGAAAATCAATAAGTAACATTCCTGGATCAGCAGCAGTCATCAGTCCCTCTTTGACATCAGTAAATAGGCTCTCACCCCCTGCCCCAACTGAAAGATGCAGGCAACAGAAGGCAGATGCAGCCCTCGCATTCCCCTCCGAGCAGCTGACAAAAATCCCTTTCTCCCCTCGTGTGATAATGATGGCAGGGAGGGCACTGTCAGGGGCGCGCCGGCGCGTTCTGCCTCGCTGGCCAGCGCGGGCTGCTCTCCCTTCACGCTCTGCTGCCATTGAGCTCTGTGCAGAAGTTGCCTCCAGCAGCCCTTGCCAGCCCCCTTGATATTTTGGACGCTGAGAGCTGCATGAACAATAAGACTGCGGTGCTTGGAGGGAGCTGAAACAGCTCTTCTCTCTCCCGGACTGTGGCCGGCTCTCACCAGTAAAAAGGAGAGATTTCCTTTTAGCACTTCATTGTGAAGGGGCACGGGGCAGCTGGGAAGGATTTTTCCCTCCCTGTTCTTTCTTGTCTCCTTCTGTGAAGCCAGAGAAATCTTCACCTGCCGAAGGAGGGTGTGAAAGCACACGGCGGGTTTTGCAAGTGTCCATTAAGAACATGAGGTACACCCAAGACTTCGGTGTTAACTCACATCCAAGCTTTCATGGCAATGATGTGAGTGCAGGTAAGGTCAAGCAGAAGCACCCTGGAATCAGAGGCAGGCTAGCAAAGCTGAGTTTTACTGATCAGGGGGAGCAGCACGAGGAGGGCAGCTTTGATTCACTGCAGCCCCCAAATATCTCTGGGGCTTTGCCTTGCCCTGCAAAAGTCTCCCAGGTTCGCTTGTTCCCATGAGATTCCTTTCATCTTGTGTAGCAATCTCACAGCCGCCGCTCCTGATTGAGTGGAGTTGTGTTAAAGCTTGGGCTGGGGAACATCTCCTCTCATGGGGAGCAGGAGTGATGGACCAGCCTGAAGAAACTGCATCAGAGGTAAACAGTTCTTATTACAGCACCAAAATCACCCAAGTACCCAGGGGCGCTTGAAAAACCTGGTATTTAATCCTTGCCCCCCACAAAATAATTAGCATAGAGGAGAACACATCATCCTGGAGTTTCATTTTCACATCTTGTTTTCTCACTAATCTTTCATTTCAATACTTCTACAGCTTTTTTTCATCACTTCACCAGAGGTCACTGGTATCTTTTTCCCTGGGGGAAACTGAGGCATAGAGCCATGACAGGACTTGGTTGGGGTGGTCTGACAAGGGCCTGGAATCCATATTTTCACAATCCTGAAAACCCAAAACCAGGAAGTCCCCAACTGCTTGTGGGTGGCCAGGTGAGGGAGGGTAGGTAAAAGCAAAAAAATGCAGCGTGGCTGTTACCCCCAATGCCTTTAGCAACAGCCCCGTATCCCAGTGTCTGGCAGAGCAGTCCTCCTAACGTGTTAATGCGCTTGCTTAAAACCATTGCCCTTAAACTTCTACCAGTGCTGAAGTTAATGTACTGCCCTTTGCCACCTCAGGCGAGGCTGAGCTGCAGAAAGCTGTGCTGGGCTGATTCATGTCAAGACTGTATCATCAGAGATGGGGAAAACTTGGGAAGTGGCTCTTAGGAGGTACCTCCTGGGTTGAGAGCAACTTCTTTTTATGTTTGAAAAATGCAGTATTTTTCTACTATGAAAGAAGAAAGTTATGTCTGCAAAACTTGTACAACTTAGAAATTACTTCAGGCTTTCTGTGAAATCCCCACACTTTTGCTGCTGAGAGGATAAAATACCAGACATCTGCCCAGAAAGAACCGGGAAGAGGGAGAAAAAGCCATCCCCACCACTACAGCACAGAGGTGCTGTAGAAAAAGCTGGAATGTTCCTTCAGATTGAGGATGGATAAAATGCTGATGTTGTCCCAGATCCTAAGAGCAGCTCCTAAGCTATGCTTAGAATGACTAATCTCGCTTTCTCATACACACAGACAAACACACACACCCTACCGAGGATGAGTTTATCAGCCAATGTTTGTAAGATCAGCTCTGAGCTGGATCTTAGCAGATGCAGCTGAGCTGCCCGTTGCCCTGTCCTGAGACTTGTCTGGATCTTGGAGCAATGCTGGCAGACACTGGAAAAATGCGTGGCTTTTTTGCCTGGTGCGAAGAGGTGCAGTGCGGTGCCTTTGGAGCAGAGGCAGGAAGGGGCCGGGGAGCGCTGCAGTGGCAGGATGAGCCCAGCAGCTGGAATAAAGCCCAGAGGCCCCATTTAGAGCTGCGATTCAAAGCGACTTTGACTTCACAAGGGTCTCCTCTTAACCCCATGCCACAAAACCACTGAACCCCAAACATGGCACCATTCAGCCATAGTACCAGTGAGCTGCTCGTGAACAACATTCACTTTTTGGTATGGTGAGGAGTGCACAGGACCGAGTATGGGAAACCACACCTGCACGGGGGAAACATGCTGCAGGTGATGTGCTAGGACTGGTCGTTTGGGAATGGATAAATGGGCAGTGGGTCAGGAATGAAGTTCCCGGAACAGCTTCACCAGGGACTGAGGAATGGGAAAATGGTGGAGCACAGGTTGGCATTACGCTGCATTGGCAAAGCTCGCTGGAGTGCTGGGGAATGGAGAAGCAGAGAATGATTTTGGCCAGGCTTCAGCATCTGCTAGAAGTGATGTGCATGTGTGAGGGCTGGATAACTGAGGCTTTGGCAGGTGGAGGGATAAAAAGTGGCTTTTCTGTTATGTTGCAACCCCCAACATTTCATGGGGAAAAAATATGCACGAGTCAAATTGTAACAGAGCATTTGCAGGAGGAAGGATTCAACTCCCTGAAAAAAATCATTTGGGGGCCAGCTTGAAATGCTGCATTTGAGCTGAAACAAATAATTCAGAATGTTTGACCCTTATTTCTTTAAAACTCTTTTTGAAGATTCATTTTTTAAATGGAAAATGCCATTTTGAAAAAAAAAGTTTCCCTTAAAAATAACTTCCAAATGAAATACTGCAACATTTCCAAATATTTATTTCCCTTTGAAGGTGTTGAAACGCAGTGTGTCACACTTGCCTACAGCTTTGCCCTGCTCTTTTTTATTCAGCCTAAATCATTTTCTCAGTGTAACCTGAGCAGTTTTAGTTCCCTTGAAGTTCTGCTTTTTGGGATGAATTTACAATTTACTGAAAGAATACCTTTTCAATTTTACCTGAGTCTGAAGTAAATTAGCAGAGCTGTTTTGGGGAAGGAAATACTCGGTTTAGTTCCTGCTGCTAGAACTGCTGATGGTCTCTGTTAACAAAACATCACTTTCATAAGATGTGAGCTCATCTGAAATTGCATAGAAGAGAAGACCTGAAAACAGAGCTAAGGAATGAAAAAAGAAAAAAAATTAACTGCATAGAAAGGCTACTTACATTTATGGGATTTTTTAGGTAGCATTTAGATGGAAAGCCGATTCCCCGTTTTTGTATGTGCTGGTATTTTTTCTCAGGGTATCTGAAATTTCAGGAATTAAGGAGAGAAAAAAAATCTTGCATTGCACCATATATGCCAAAGAAATGCAATACAATCTGATTTCACTTTTTTCTCTCATGCCTGAATGTGCTCATTTTTGCTTACAAAAGGAAAGACATAAAAGAATTGTAAGAAAAGGAATCAGATGGTGCCGCCCGATACTATTTCACAGCTAAAACGTGAAAACAAGCCCAGGTTCTTCTGCCGACACTCAGGTCTCAAAAAAAGGGTTATTATTCTTTTAAAAGGGAATTCTCTTAAAGGGAAATTGATGCAAATTCGATCAAAAGCACCATTTATTATAGCTTAGCAGAGCGGTTGCCTCCCGCTGCCGAGCGCCCTGCCGGCACGAGGAAGGCTGCAGAGGCAGCG
>NW_009259719.1:1067750-1080158 GCF_000687185.1 Egretta garzetta
GCAGCGTGCCTTCGCCCGCCTCTTCGGCAGCACCGGCTCCCACCTTCACCCTCCGTGTCTCCTACCACTGCTGCACCCTTTGCAGAGGGACCCTAAGCAGGGACCTACTTGTTGGGGTCTCATCGCTTACTTATCGCCTCCTTGGACCATGCATGACCTTGAGAAATGTCAAGGTCACATGCCTGCCCCATGCTGGATGGTGCGTCGCAGGCAGCACAGTGGAGGGAGCACGTAGGCATCTGAAGGCAGCGAGCGCCCAGCGGCTGGCATTGCCCCTCCTGTCCAGGCGGTCCAGGCTCATCCCCCCACTGAAAGCCCAGACTCAGCAAGAGGGAAACGGAGCAAGACAGCACATGGTGCGTATATTGCTCTCAGAAGTCTCAGTAATGAGGAAAACAAATGGTGTTTTGTGGCTTGCAATCGTTACATAAATATAAACAATTTTACCTCCTCATGCGACCAAGTTTCTGGATATTCAGCGCAGTGTATAAGCACAAAGAGATTCACCCCCTCCCTCCCAGGGCTATAGCTCCTCTCAATAGATGAGTTTCAAAGGACCAAGTCCTTCACAGGCACTTTAGGGAAAGGAAGGCTGCTTTCCTCTTTCTCCCTTACTATTCCCTCCTTTGCTTTCCAGAGTTTAGTGGCTTTTTACTTTGCTCGGGTCAGGGTGAAGGCCAAAAAAACCCATGGTCCTAAAATCATCCAGTCTGAATGTTTTGTGCCTTTCTCATATGCTGGCAAAATAACATCTTAGCACAAGTGGAAGGAGACGCACTTGGGAATGATTGTTATTTTTAAGTTCTGTCTCGGCAAACAGCCACTTGCAGCATTTACTGTCTGCCACATCAGAAAAAAATAGATCAGTCCCCCATAACCAAACTACCGCCAGCCTCGCAGTCTGGTTCAGCTAACGTGACCCATCATTGCAGGTTCTCCTGTGGCTTCTATCATGGTTAAGCCTCATCCTCCTGGCTTTCATCCTCAAATCTCAAGCACAAATTGAAAGACGGGAAAACTTGCTGCAGAAGGTTTCCAGCCCCAGCTTGCAGGGCTGAGGCCTCACACCCTGGCAAACAGGGCAGCCGCTCCTTCGCTTTGCAAAGCCAGCTGCAGAGCCCAGGACACCAAGGTGCATCACTACCTGCTGCCACATCCCCCCAAAGTGTAGCAGCACCGCTGGCTGCCATCGAGAGAAAGCCGGTTTACGCTGCTGCTTTACATCTGCTCCTCAGTTTGCAGTTTTCAATAGCATAGCAAGGGGCTTCAGGAAATCCAGGGTCTGGCTTGCCTTACAAGCTTTACAGTGTCTCAGCTGAAAGGAAGCCCCTGCCACAGGTTCACGAATCAAGCAAAGGCACGATATCCTAATGAATCCAGAAAACCTGGAGTCTAGACTTTGCTCATCACCACTGACTTGCGTTATAAACCTGGGTGAGTTACAGGGCTTATCTGAGAAATAGAAAGCATTTGAATGGTTACTTCTAGCCACTTCCATAAGCTTCCAGATGAGAACCTGTCGATGAAAACACCTCAATGAATGAGGCTTTATGCAGCTTGTGGTTATCTGAATAATCCTTAATACCAGCTCCCTCTTCCTGCCTGATTTCTGCTGTGGTTAAGAAGCCTAAAGTAGTAAGATTAAGAAGCCTAAAGTAGAAATATGCCCTAAAGCAGTCAGCTAAGATCCTAACTTAATGGGAACATCTGCAAAGGACTGAGAGCTGGCAAATTGCAAAACTTTGCAATATTGGCTGCCGTGTCTGAAGGCACAAAGGGATTGCTCCCAGACAGGAGGCAGCAAAAGGGAGCAAAAACTGCAGATCCAACTGCCCCGGCTGGTAGGGCAGAACCCCAGCACGGATTCAGCCAGGAAGATTAGCACTGTCCTGAAGCTGCTCTAACACATGCTGTGAAACAGGACTCGCTTTCCCCTGCCCTACCAGCCCAACGAAAGATATCACAGTAGCCAAGAGCCAGCTGTCCACACTACAAGCACAGCCTGCCCAGAAGCAAGGAATGGACCCTAAAAGCCTCCTCTAGCATGAGCCACAACAGGGCCACTACCCTTTCTTTCCCCAAGGCACAACCAAGATACGCTGCCAACCCACCACCATCACCCCAGCACCCTGCCCTCCAGCTTGTTCCCTTTTATCTCCTGAAAGCTCACTGAACACAGCTGGGGGCATCCCACCAACCCTTAACCCTTCCTTCTCTGCTCCACTCCCACAAAGCCAGAAGAAAACCAGGATAAAGCAAAAGACACACAAGCAGAGCTGCTTGAACCTTGTAGGTGCTAAATGCCTCGAGGAGCAGCAGCTAGCCATAGCAAAGTGGGAACTTCTGAAAATGCAGATCAGAGGAAAATTCTGCCCTGAAGTTCAGGAGGGCAAGAGTTACACCAGAAATTTGAAAAACATTTCTTTGCCCAGATGGTGCCTTGAACATAAACTGTCAAAGTCATTACTCTGACTTTATTATCAGAGTTATGTTTTCTTTATTCCTTTTAATATTCCATATGCTGGTCATATAATACATTTCTTTGTATTCTTCTTCCCTTTTATTCTCTTTGTTTGTTCCATTCATGACTTATCACCTTCTGGTGGCAATTTAATTATTTGATCTATATTATTAGTATCTTTTTTTTTTAGAATATAATAAAAAATTTCAGTACAAAACACTGCAAGTAATTCAATTTCCATCAGTGAGGAAGGAAGTTGGATACATTCAATGAAAGGGAGGAGAGTACCTGGCTATAACATTTTTAATAAAAATATAATAGCACTTTGTACTTTTTAGCATCTTCTATTTGGAGAACCTTGTGGCTTCATAATCATTAATATTGCTTAACTTTTCCATTGCACTCTTCACCTATAGCTTTCACAGCACTTTCTGAAGGTGAATCAGTATCAGCCTCTCTATTTCACACCCAGGGAAAAAAAATGTGAAAGCCAATACAATCCATCCAGCCAGGGTTATTGCTGGGATGAGATCCCAGGCATTCTGGAGCCCCAGACTGAAGCCCTTTTTGTTGGATTGTGCTGTGCCTCAATATAAACTACTGCTCATCCCTTGCCTTGAGTGCTAAACAGTCTTGCCTCCTTCCCAGATCTCCTTCAGTTATCTACAAAAGACCAAGTTCCACCGCTCCTCAGATGTGTCTGCTTTTGTGCATTCTGCCTTGTCTGTATCTGAATTAGACAGTGTGATTCTCTGGGCAGGACCTGTACTCTCACTGGGGTGGGAGAGCTACAGAAGGACTTGCTGCAACAGGAGACAAAAGCAACTCAAGCCCAGAAGCCCTCTGAAGACCTCCTGAAACATCTCAGTTCACTCCTTAATCAGCTGGGACAGATTCCTGGTTTTACATCTTGTCTGAAAAGTCTGTTTCTCTAGAACCAGAGAATCCCAGATTTGATTGACCAAATCCCCAGTGACTTGGAGGAGGTGAACTGGGGTCAATAGTTCTTGTCTAATAAAAGGTACCAAGCTATGAGGTTGCAGATTTGATACAAAAACAGTGAAGAGGTTCTTCAGTTTCCATGGAGCTGAGCTGCAGGAGAGGGATCCTGTGGATGCTGAAAGTTTACATGGATGCAAAAGATTGCCTGGATAAATCCACAGAAGCAAAATCCGCTAAGGACCATTAAGTACAGAGGTGCCACCCTGGACTCGGAAACTCCATGAACTACAAACAGTCTGGTGCAGTGTTTGAAGGAGGGTAATCATGCGGCCTCTATCCTGTTCCTTAGGGATCAGCTACTGGCCTGCACCAGAGATGGGTGCTGGACTCACATTACGCTTCTTGGCAAGTGCCAGGGAAGGCAAGCTAGAGAGAAGAGAGTCCCAGGAGTACCTACATCTCAGCACATACCATTGACGGGAGAAACTCTGGATGAAAGGCAATATCTGCTTTTTGCAGGCAGATCCCTTTGTCTGTGTAGTGGCTCCCTGACTTAATCCATGGGTAAAAGGACCCTCTAGATAGGGCCTATGGATCTATAACCTGAGCAGGATGTGTTATATTTTTTTATGCATTCTTTTCAATTTCCTTACTCCCCAGTAAAATGGAAACTTACTCTGTAAGAATTAATGCCACCAAAAAACATATATGATACTTCAAATTGGCTTTTTTACCACCTCTAAGTTCTTCCTAAAATAGGTAGGTTCTTGCTTTTCCAATACATAGTTCTGCTCCTGAGGCTCCAAATGCAGCACTCAGGATGACAGAAGATGTTATTTTCTGATCAGTAAAGTGTTTAGAGAAAGAGCTTTCCTTATTTTCCTTCTTCTTTAAATACCAGTCAGTTTTCTTTTCTGTAGATCAACGCTTTCATGGCTTTTTTTGTTTGTTTGTGCATTTGTTTCTTAGGGTCAGAAATTATTTAGAACCCAATGGAGAAAAAGAAATCACCTTTTCTTTCCCTTTTGCTTTTTAAATGAAACCACTAAAAACATTTTCAGCTCCAAAATTATCATTCAGACTCAAAACACCCACAAAAAATGAGGGGGGAGAAAGACGGAAAAAAAACCCTGGAAACACATTCACGAGACTAGCATGTGTGTAGCAGATTTTTTTTTTTTTTTTTTATTACTAGGGAATTATTGTATCTGCCAGCCAAAACAACAGCACTCCCTGATGCCAACTCCAGCTGTTCCTCCCTTGTAAAATTTATGAGCTGTTTTCAAGAGCTTGAATAGGTCTTGTGATGGAACTTCAGTGTAGCCACAAAGATATTTTTAATTGCTGCGATGTTGTCAGGTTTCCCTGTGACACAAAGTGTGCTGCTAGTTGGCTGATTAGAAAGCGTACTCCTTGAGATGCCAGCTTGTCGGGTCACTGAGCTAAAGTGAAAAATCCAGCCAAACTTCAGATCTACTCCAAATCCTTGCTGGGAACACTAGCAAACAGGCTGACAAAGGCAGGCTGAAATAGTTTTAAACAAAAAAAGTGCATTACTGGGAGATTTCTGTATCTTCCCAACAAGTTCTCAGAGCTGCAAGTGATGTCTGGCACTGTAGGCAACTGCACCTACCGTGCTCATGCCCTCCGAGGGATTCTGGTTCAGCCTGAGGTAGGTCAAGGTTGGATGGGGTTCAAGGTCAGGTTGGACGGGGCTCTGAGCATCCTGATCTAGTTGAAGATGTCCCTGCTCATTGCAGGGGGGTTGGACTAGGTGACCTTTAAAAGTCCCTGCCAACCCAAACTACTCTGTGATTCTGTAATTCTAGATACAGCAGCCTGGGATCAGTCCAAAACATCTGGCCTCACTGTCTTTAGGTTGGGATGTAAAAGTGACACTCTGAGCACATTTTGTCATTAGAAGTCTTCTAGCAGGTATCATGAAAGTAAGAATTTTATCTCACCTAATCAACATTCAGATTTCATAATTATAATTTTATGTCTGTTCCTCCCCTAAGGAAAGACTCAATTATTTGTAAAATCCTAGAAAAGACCATGGCTTTTTTATGGACAGACCACGCAGCAGCAGCAGCAGTGCTGGACAGGTTGTCCAAAGCAACTGAAGTCAAGGCTAGATATTGCCAAGTTTGGCTAGCTGGAGGCTATTAGCTCAAGTACTCCACCCTCCATACATGCTTCAAGCCACCAGAAATAGAGAAAGAAGCACAAACAGATGACATGGATTATACACCCCCTAATTAACAAGGCCTGTGTCATTTCTGAGCTTATGGCTTTACATATTTTCATGCCACAGAGATCTCAAACCTCTAAGCATCTCAAGATCTGTAAGACAAAAGCCTTAAAATATCTGCCAAGGACTGACAATAAAGGACATAAAAACTCAAATAGGAAATTGGAAAAGCGGTGGGATTATTAATTGCTACCTTTTAAGCAAAGCTGTCTGCAGTATTAGGACCCTTTGTGGCTTGGCATTTGTAGCCTTGGTAAATTAGAGCCATAAAAGGAATTGGCTTCCCTGGACACAGGTAAAATCAGGTGTAATACCAAGGGTTACTAGTTAGTTCATGGACCTTCGGCCTATTGAAGATAAAAACCCCAAGGCCTATGCTGCTATCCCCAGTTTGGCTCACGCAGAAGGTACGAGGAGACATCCCCACACGAGGCGCAAACTGGCCTAGCTGTCCTGGGGAGAAGGCAATGCTGTTAGTTACCAAGTCAAAGGACTGATGCAGTAAGCAGGAAAATAGTGGCTTTATCCTCTCTTCCCCTTTGAGATGATTTACAACCGTAGGAGTGCAAGGAGCAATCAGCCCCTCTCTCTTGCCTGTTGAACCATAGAGCATCTAATCCAAATCACTGTTAATATTTCATTTGAGTTCAGTAGACTTTGGAGCCAGCCCCAGGCTCAGACTTAGCATGTCTTTTTGGAAGCTCAGTATCTGATTATTATTAAGATGTGAGAGGCTCCTGTGAAGCAGAAGCCTTAGCATTCCTGTCGAAATGAGACTTGAAGCGCTGAAAGGAAGAAAAACTGGATCTGCTGGGCTGCATCTTGCCCTACTCTCAGGAAACTCAGCATTGCTCCAGGATCAGAGGGAAGATATGGAAGTGATGTGCTCATGTGACTGGAGATATTTTAGCATAATATCATGTAGCCTGCAGTTCCCAGTGCAAACAGCATACGGGAACTTGCTGCTCTCTGGGATCTTGGTTAAAGATAAGCTCTGATGCTGTGTATATCTTTGAGAGACTTTGCACTTCTCCTGAACTGCCCCTGCTCTGCCTCGTTATTTAGACAACACAAGGCATAACAGAGTCAACGGCATCAGATGGTGGAAGCTGGTTTTACAGCCCCTTCTAATGCTATGTACCGCTTGGCTTAGAGAGTTACCCAAAGGTGTAGGAAGCAAATCAGAAGCCACCACTTTTGTAGTTCTCCATCCTCTCCAACCATAGGACCTTGTTGTGAAGGGACTGGCAAGCCAAATGTCACGTCAGACATCAGAAAGCCTCCTGCTGTTTGGGGGTACATGGTGTTCCCTGAACCCTTCCTAATGATCTCCTTGGTGTTTGGAGTTGTTCTTCCTTGTCACGTCACCTTGGTGTCTTCCCACTGCTGCTGCTAGGATGTAAAGTCCAATAGCGTCAGGCCAAATGGTAGTACCTCTCATAAAAATCTAGTATTTTTGAGAATGAATAAGTGCAGAAGATTACAGAGTGCATTTATGTTTTCAGGATTTTATATTTTTAATAGATTTTTATTGATATGACTTGATTAAAGAAATGCATCCTAGAAAATCCAGTCTGGACTGCTGATTATAACTTTGACTGCCACGCTAGTGGGGTCTGTATGTAGCTGTTTGATCTTTTACTGCCAGTCTTGACTTTGCTTAAAGGTGGTGTGAGCTGTTTTGGAGTCTGTAACGAGTAGTGGCATGTGAACCATAAGATGGATCCTTCCTGACCTAGATAATTACTGTATAGCAGCGATGGCAAACAATGACCCTTGTCTTACATAAACTGACAGAATAATCCCTTAGTATCCTTGGAAAAGACTGGGAGAGATGCATGAAGAATTTGCCTGGCCTAATGAAGTCATGTTAGTGGGATGCCAAAATGTAACCCTCTTGCCGTGATCATTTTAACCGCAGGAGGACCACAAATTCGGTATGTGCTCAGCCAAAGAGGCAGAGCTCTCCCATTAGCACTCTTTAAGTTACACAGGTGGATGGCAGAGCAAGGAGCAGAGAGCCATTGCTGTCTTTCCTATGAAAGAAGGATTAACAAAGAGTCTGTCAGTAGGAGCCTGCTAGTGAGAGATCCCCATAATGGCAGAGCAAGTGAATAGCATGTGTTTAAAGAGCCCATAATCCTATATTTACACAACAGTCCTTAATGGCTCATTCAGAGCCATTGCAAAGAACCAAGTAAATAGTGTGGTTAGAAAGTCTGTTACTTTATATTGACTCACTAGACCGTCTGCTGTGGGAGCTGTGAATGTCATGGAGAGCTAAAAGGAGCATTCTTTTGATTTTTTTTTTGGCTATGAAAAGCTAACTAATAATGATACTGAAAACCACTTTCAATAGGAGCTATACCTTCACTTTGCACCACTGAAGGAGAACAACCATTAGCACACTTTGTCAAGGAAAGGGATGCATTTATCATCACCTGGAGTCTTTTCATAGAGACTGGATGTGCTCTAAAAGATACACTCTTATTCAACAAGACGTTATTGAACTCAATAGCACTCACCTGTGTGGCGAAAAAAAATTCATTCCCTTCACTGCCAGAACTACTGGGTAGGTATAAAATGGTCTGGTTTACACATATATTATTCAAATAGTCTCTTCTGGATTTAAAATGGACTACTTTTGAGACCGGACACTAAATTTATTCTCTCAAATGTTTATTCATGTAAACACTCAAATCTTCATTAAAGTCAAAATTATACACACAAATCAGAGTGAAGCAGACGGCTGATTAGCATGTGAAATGAAGGCGACATTAAATATTTGGAGATTTGCATAGCAAATAATTATAAATCCGAAGTTACTGGTCAGTTATGAAATGGACTGTAAAGATCTGATGAAGTCCATTCAAACAAGAAAAATTCACAGAAGAAGCCTCAGCTAACACCTAGTGGTTTAGATTCCTGAAACATTATTCAAGATCCTATCTGAACCTTAACTAATTGATCCTCAAAATTCCCATGAGGTATTGGGAAGCACTGGAATGGAGCAAATAATTAATAAGAAATCATTTATGCAATGAATTTTTCTTTTTGTTTGTGATTTTCTACACAGATCATTAAATCTATTTATTATACACAATGAGTCACAATTTTTTCAATAATACTTTGCTTGCAAATAGTTTAAAACTTGCAACTAGAAGGAAGAAGAGAGGAATCTGGCATGCTTATTGCTGTTTCCTGATTGATTACAAAAGCCATGCAGACAGCATGGGATGGCCTATGAATTGGGAATCAAATATTTAATAACTGAATGTCTAATTTTAAATTTCTTTTCAGTAAAAAATTTAGGGCCTCCTATCTGAGGGCAAAGATGCTTTTTTTTCTTATGTTAGAGGAAATGACAAAATGTAGTTCAAGCAATGCCGTATACCGATGCATGGTCACACTGATGCAGTGTGCACAGGGAGGGTGACATGTAGCGTGGCTGCATCCATATGGGAAAAGGGGACAGGGCTGGAAGCATATGTCTTCCTGAGCCTTCACATGGCTGGGGACCTAAAGTTTAAAGTCAATCCTGCTGCATCGATGTCGCCTTGTTCAAACAGATCTGATGAAGCTTCACACTGATGTCATCTGCTGTTCCCTTCTCCCAAGGACTCATGCCACCACAGTCTGAGAAATAAAATGAGCCATGAGAATAAAGGAAAATGCATCAAGAATATGTCAAATTGATGTTTCCTATCAAAACAGAATGGCTTTTTGCAAGACAAAAATATATTGTGGAAAACCCAGTTTACGTAATAACATTATTGATGCTTGGGGAGATGGAGGCACAGGCCAGCAATGAGGAGTCAGGAACAGCAACCAGGATTTCCCTGGTGAGAGATCCAAAGTTTGTAAGAGTTCATCCAGTGCAGGGAGAGCAAACCCATGCCCTCCTCTGTACAACAACAGAATCTCAGCACTATCACTGATGTTTTCCCAGGATAGTTGTCGCAGAGGGCAGGCCCTGTTCTACTGCAAAAGTCCATTTCTGCACTGGCTTTTGTAACACGTTTAATTACCAGAGCAGAATGGCCCGAAGTATACACAAAGCCTGTGATATTAGATATTGGAAGCTGGGTAGCATCCCTCTCCTCCTCTTTTCAGCATCATTCATTCCTCTATTTTGCACTCCACCGCTGCAGCCCCAAACTGCGAGGGGTAATGTCAAGTCTGGATGCGTGGTCTCATCTGTGGGACTGTCTACCAGGAGTGTGAGCGGGGCTGTGTATATTTGCATGAGGACAGCAGCCCCTATCCTGCACTTGTCCCTGGCCACCCTTAAAAGGTTTTTCTCTGTGGCAGCAGAGGGAATGAGGTTACAGCAGCTGTTCGGAGGCATTTCCTTCCAGTGAGTCCTTTCCCTTCTGCTGCTTTGTCCTTTCCCCCTGAGCTTAAAGGACTCCTCTGACCGCGGGGCCGAAATGTCCCCACCACCCCCGAGGAGGCCGGGGGCACGCAGGGAGCTGAGGGGGGGTTGTACGCCGCTGCGCAGGCCGGCGCCCCCGTGAAAGGACCGGCTCTTCCTTAGCACGAGCAAATCCCGCAGTGAATCCTCCAGGCCGGGCAGACGTTTGGGGACACGGAGGGCGGGGAGCAGCCGGGAACACTTCAGGGAGCGCCCGGCGCTGAGGGACGGGGGAAAGGCCCTAATTTGGGCCTTCCTCGGGACCCCTGCCCGAGCCGTGCCCTCATGGGTAGGAAACGACACGTAAGACTCAAAGAGCGCCTCTGGCGAGCCCTGGCTTCTCTCAGCGTAGCTCCTGAGGGAAGGCAAAGCACCCAGGCCCTCGCCCTGCCTGCGCACGGCCGGACTGCAATTAGCTTCGCCGTGATTATGTCAGTGCACGTCACTCCCGCACGCTGCCGTGGATCTTGTCCCACCCTGGTGTCCATGGCTGGTGTGGGGAGGCTTTGCTGGATGCGGCCCCGTGGGTCCCGGTGCCTTCATGTCCTCGTTTTTTGAGTACTGTCAAGATACCGGCTCCCTTTAATCTAGGGGTTTTCTCCCCACTAGCTAATTAAATGTTTTAAGATGCCATGATGAAAGTTATATAGACGCAAGCGATTTTTATGAACTGGTAGCGTTAATTTAAACTCGATTCCAGCAGAGCACGCTGCGATGTCTTAGGCTATTAGCCCGTCGCTAATACAGGCTGCAGAATAGTTAATACCACTCCATTCAAATCCGAGACATATTTTGGTTTGCTGAATAGCTTTAATTCTCCTAAAGCTGATCAAATAATAATAACAATAATAATAATAATAACAGTAACAATAACAATAAAGGCAATTCCAGTGTGATTGGCTAATCTGATGGTTTTGGTCCCAGTTTATTTTTAATTTCTGGCAGCAGTGATATTGGAAATTAAAAAGCTCTCTTGACAGTCGAGTGACTCGAATCTCAGACCAGATGAAATGAGGTGACTGAAGCAGCTCTGGGTCTTTTATTCTCTCCCATCATTATCACAGCTAATAAGAAGAAACAGGGAGGCTGCCCAGCAGTGAAGGCTGAGGACACCCCCACCCCCCCCCTTTCCTTTTTGTGCCATCCAAGATAAAGTACTAATTATCAGGACAGCTCAAGCTCATTTGTAGGAGGAAGGGAATTGAATGCTGCTTCAGTGAAAAGGCTTAGCTCCTGTGTGCCCTTGGGCAGGGATTGAGGTACTTTGGTGATTTAGGCATCCAAATTAAAATGCCTTGAAGTGACAGGCAGACATCCCAGTGGGCTTGCTCCTAGGACCTCTGCTCTAGCTCTTGTTGCAAGGTGCAGCAGAAAAAACCTACAATTTCACCCAGATCACCATGTATGGACAGGTCTTTCAGATGAGACACAAAAACTCAGGCCCTTCTCTGTTTTGGACAACCAAGATGGAAATCTCTGAAGTGTAGGTTTACCCCAGGACACAGGGAGGTGTGGGTGGTGGCAAACACCTAGAGATTCACGGGGTGTTTGCTAGCAAATGACTTGTGGAGAACAGCAATTGGATTGAAAGTCGGGAAGAGTAAGAGTTTGGCCTGGTTCTGGCTGGAAAGGGAGGCATTTGTGCAAGGCCTGATCGCACCAGCACCATTGTTACTGACACAAAGCACACAGCAGTGGAGGCCAATCTCAATAGGCACAGCTCCCTAATGCAAGAGAGAACATTTAAACATCGCACATTGGTTGCAATGATCTAAAGAGACAGAGAGGTTGAGGTAAATTTAGGAGGACAGTCCAACTATAAGAGACTTTAGAGTCCATCTCATCTGTCCCTCTGTCCCAGGAAAGGAGCAACTCAGTCTAAATCACTCTTTAGGGCTGTTTGTCCCACCTCTTTTGAAAGACCTCTTTCTGGCACTCTCTTCCATATCTAAAGCCACCTGCGCCGTGACGTGGAGAGGGGAGCCAGAAGGAGGACAGTGATCTCCCCCAGATCACTGATGCACACACACTGGAGCTGTTTGCAGTGTGCTCAGCATCAACCAAAGATCACCCCCAGATCACTGATGCACACACACTGGAGCTGTTGAGGGAAGCCGCAGTGGGAATACACGAGGGGGGTTTGCTAGAGGGGGCCCAAACCCCTCCCTGGGTTCTTGGGCCCTCCATGCTCCTTGGGCCCAGGTCCTGCCTTGCTCTGCATGTCCAGGCGGCATCCACTAAGTGAATAAAAGGAGAGTTTGGGCCACAGATCTGTCAAATCCAGTAACTAATTCATTTGAAATAAAAAACAGCGTTTTCATGCAGGTGCTAAAGAGCTCT